>NC_141615.1:26814237-26844237 GCF_047967505.1 Dipteris shenzhenensis
TTGTAGCGATAGGTAGGGTGAATAATAATTGGGGGAGGAACAAAGTTAGGGGGGCTTTAACAACGACAAGAGACAAAAAAAAGAAGGGGGGAAAAGGGGGGGAAGTACACGTGTGATAAAATTTTATTGAAAAGATTTTGTGCGTGTGTGTGTGTGTGTGTGTGTGTGTGAGAGAGAGAGAGAGAGACAGAGACAGAGAGAGAGACATTAGGGGTCTGCTTAGAGGGCATTCACACGTAGTTGCAACTATTATGGAGCAATTTCAAGCTAGAAAATCGGACAGAATGGGGGAACAAGGATGGCTAAAACAACATTCAAAGTTTTCACCCTTTTTTGCAAGTGGAGCACTCAAGTTCTTTGGTGGAGCTTTGAAGTGTGCGATTTCTGAGTGGATGAGATGTTCTTGCTCCTATTTCAACTCTTAATGTTTAGGAAATCCTTGACGTTAACAGGTGCGCCTCTACAATCGAGGAGTAAGTTGAATTTCATGGCCACAAGCTATTTTTGGTTGTGTCACAGAAATCAATCAAGGAAAACCTCGATGTGGGAATGCCCTTGGGGGCTTGGCTATTTTAAGAAGGGGGGAGATACACTAGAGCCCTTCCTAGGAGCAAGCTATCAATGGATGGTCCTTGTTTTCTCTTTTGTAGTTTTTTCTCAATGAATAGGAAGGAGAAGCTTGTGTTTTCTTGCAATGGTCTAGCTTCTAATTTTGTTTTTTTCTTAGAATGATCTTGCTTCCTCGAATATGATCGGCCTGTCCCCAAAGGGGTAGGGCTTAGTAATTGTTTAGGCTTGAAAGAGAAAAATCATTTTTGGCATGGAGAGTAAGATAGGCTATATTGACGTTTTTGGCCTTAAGAAGCTAAAATTCACTAATTTTTAAAATATTTCTAACTTTTTTGTGATTTGTTGAGGCTCCACTTTTTCTTCCCCTTTTCTCTCTTGTTATTATTTTGGCCCACCTTTTTCTTGGCCACTTAATGTCGTTCCAACTTTTTGGCCTGTCTCTCTGTTAAAAAAAAACCTTTTTGGCCTGCCTTGGAGTAGCCTTAGCAACAACGATGCAATTTGGGCAAAGAAAAAATTAGGGCATTTTTATAAATTTTGGAAGTGCATTTTTCCTATTGGACAACATTGATATCTACGTGACTTCTCTTCTTCATTGGACTTGAATGCATACTTTAAATCTCTCTTTTCTCCTCCCCTCCCCCCCCCCCCCCCTCTCTCTCTCTCTCTCTCTCTCTCTCTCCCCTTCATCTCGTGCGGTCTTCCTCCACACCATTTCCAGTGGATTCCTTTTTTAAATCTTGGGCAGCCCTTATGAATGATTAAATATCATTCACCTTGTTCTCCTTCTTTTCCTCTTTCCTATTGAAAATCCTTTCATGGAAGGCCACTTGAACGTGGTTCAACTTGTTTCATGGTTTTTGGTCTGCCCTCAAGGTAGCCTTAGCAATGATGAGATTTTGGCAAAGCAAAAATTAGGCATTTCTTAAATTTTTGGAAGTGCATTTTTCCTATTGGCTCTTCTTCATTGGACTTGAATGTAGACTTTAAAGTTCTCTCTCTCTCTCTCTCTCTCTCTCTCTCTCTCTCTCTCTTTTCCCTTCTTTATCTCCTCATGTCTTCTTACACACGATCTCCACTTTCTTCTCTCTCTCTCTCTCTCTCTCCCCCCTTTATCTCCTCTTCCTTCACACCATTTTAGTGGATTCCTTTTTGTTTACTTTTTTGATCTTTATGAATGATTGAATATCATTCACCTTGTTTCATGTATCCACCTTGGAAAACTATCTTTGGGGCAACAACCTATCCCTCGCCTCCTTCTACCCAATCTTTGAAAGGGAGATTCGGCCCATCGCATGAGGATTCTTTAACGCTTGTTGTCGTGGAGTGTTCGAATTGTGTTGGGGGTTTCCACGGGCAAGGCTTTTGAATTTATTGAACTTGTTTGTATTTTCTTGGAACCATGTAGCGTTGACCTACTAGAATGTGAGTGATTAAGTACTGTGAGGACTGTGCTCTCGCGGTTGCGAAGGACTAGGGGGAGGTAAAAATAGAAGGAAGAGTGAATCAAGGGGAGAAGCAAGTGGGAAAAAAAAAAGGAGGGATGAAAATAAAGGAGGGCAAAAGGGGAAAGAAAAAAGCGAAAGGAGGGCAATTAAATGAGATACACCAACCCCCTGAGAGTAGAACTTCTTACAACAACACTAACTACGAAGATAGTAATAACTACGGCAATCTTCGCCACCCCACCCGTTCTCTTCTTATCCCTCTGGCTTTGGTCGTTTTTCGGTCTCTCTTCTCCTCCTCATTCCTTCCCCTTCCAGCTCTCCTCCTCCGTCACCTTGCCTGCTCTCTCGCCTCCCTCCTCCTCCCTCCTTCTCCATTCTCCTCCTTTTCGAGCTCCTTCCTCACGTATAATCCATCCTCTACACTCTCAGTACCTTATCTGCTCTCTCTCTCTCTTTACTTGGGTCACCTTCTCACAGTTTTTCTTTCCCCTCGCCATGGATAATCCCAAGCCCGACTCCCGCCTTCATCCCCCCACCAAGACCTCCTCTTTCGCCCGTCACAAGAGCCTCTCCCTCCCTGCTTTTCTGACCTCCTGGAGCCTCGGCTCTCTCTGCCCCGGTGTCAATGCCTTTGCCTGGGCCGTAGCCGCGCTGTTCGTCGCTCTTGCGCTGCGTGTACCTGCCGTTGAAGAGCTTTGGGATGCATGGATCGATCCTTACGTCTCCAGAGAGATCGCGTTTGCCGTCGTCGTATGTTGCCTCTTGCTTGGGAGACGCGACCAGCACTATCGTACAATCTACCTATTGGACCTCGCCTGCTTCCGTCCTCCAGACGTTCTGAGGGCACCTCACGCCACGTTCCTCGAGCACTCCAAAATATCCGGTATCTTCAACGACAAGAGCTTGGAGTTTCAAAGGAAAATCTTGGAGCGGTGCGGATTAGGGCCATCTACCTCTTTCCCCATGTGCTTCCGCCAACTGCCTCCAAAACCTTCAATGGCAGCCGCAAGGGAAGAAGCAGAGCTCGTGTTGGGCTCTTGCATGGCGGAGCTCCTCCAGAAAAGTAAGCTTGCACCTAAAGATATCGGTGTAGTAGTCGTCAACTGCAGCACATTCAACCCCACACCGTCCCTCTCTTCGATGATTGTGAACAAGTTTAATCTGCGGAGCAATGTCAAAACTTACAATTTGGGAGGCATGGGTTGCAGTGCAGGGCTCATTGCGATCGATGTGGCTAAGAATGCCTTGCAGGTTTACAAAAATACTTATGCCGTCGTGCTGACCACTGAAAACATCACGCAGAACTGGTATTGGGGTAACAACAGGACCATGCTTGTGAGCAACTGCCTCTTCCGCGTGGGAGGAGCTGCGATTCTTCTTTCCAACAAGCCCACGGACAAACGGCATGCGAAGTACAGGCTCGAACACCTTGTGAGGACTCACCGGGGAGCTGATGACGCCGCATATCATGCTGCCTATCAGGAGGAAGATGGGGACGGTAAGGTAGGGGTGTTTCTGAGCAAGGACCTTATGAGGATTGCCGCTGAGACACTTAGGCTCAACATGACGACTTTGGGTCCTCGAGTGCTTCCTTACACGGAGCAACTTTTATTTCTCGTAAATTATCTGCGGAGGACGGTGCTGAAGGCTGATGTGCCCTCATACGTACCAGACTTCAAGCGAGCATTTGATCACTTCTGCATACATTCAGGAGGAAGAGCCGTGATACAGGCGGTGGAGAAGGGGTTGAATCTGTCTCCTGTGAATGTGGAACCGTCCAAAATGACTCTACACAGGTTTGGGAATACCTCCTCCTCGACGACATGGTACCAGTTCCAGTATTTGGAGGCGAAAGGACGAATGCGCAAGGGCAACAAAGTCTGGCAGATACAGTTCGGCAGCGGATTCAAGTGTAACAGCGCTGTGTGGACAGCGTTACGCACCATCCGACCGTTCGAATCAATGAATGCTTGGACAGACACCATCCTTGATTATCCTGTCACAACCGCAGAGGTGGAAGAGTTCTGAATCACTAAAGCAAAACTACTTTGGCGATTGTGCATCCTTCTTTCAGACTTGTTATGCTGCATCCAACGCTTCGCGTTGAAGTCTGTAACTATGCCGCTTTGCATTTACAACAGTCTCTATTATGCAACGAGGTTTCCTCAAAACCATCAGCTCCATCGCTCGTCGCTGCCCAACTTCTCCAACCGTTACGATCTATGTTCTTTACAGTGCAATCTCTTGAGAGATCCCTCGTGCAGCTATTGCATTCTTAATATGTTCTGCAGTGATGTATTGTTTCCATAGAAGAGATGGGTCAGCAGTTTGCATTCTTTGGAAATGTGTTCACTCAAATGTGCTTGCTGTTATCAATGCTAATCAGTGCTAGACTGACTTTTTATATATTGCTTATTGGTTATAATTGCAAAATACTGGTTCAGATCTTGTACTAACTTTTAGGCCTTTTAGTCAACCATACTTACATTACATATTTAGAAGGGATTTTGACCTATAAAAATTGACGTAAGAAAATTTGTTTTCCCCTAGCACTCCTCCTTAGGGCATCTTAGGAAGCCTCACGCTTGTTTTGAGTTAACAGTTTAATTTTACTTAGTATTATAATGGTAGTTCAAAGAAAATGAAAGTATAGCTAGATAAGCTCTACATGCTTTAGAGTTACTTCAATACAAGAGGGAAACTCTTTTTGGGTCAAAGTGGGATTCTATGCTAATTAAATTAGGGTTATTTTGTGTGTTTATGACACCTATTTGTTATTTTAGTTGTTAAATTATATTTAGTTCAACTTAGCTTTAGGATGTTTATGAAACATGGCACCCATCTTTATTAAGAGTATCGGAAGATATTTACATGTATGAAAGGGGCTCCAAAGGGACTTTAATATATGTCCCATTGCCTCTCTCCTCTCCTCTTTTCAACCATCTTCCTCTCCTAGCATTGCTTAAGCTTCAAAATTTTGTGTTAGTACTACTAAAAGCTGACATTCATATATGTATTATAGCTTGCTTTTTTCCCTCCTCTTATCCCCTCCCATTATCCTTATATGTTTGAGCTACTATGTATTTTCCCAAATAGTGAAGACGTTGCGTTGCCTTGTTTATTTTGTAATCATATTGACATTCCTTAACTATGCTAGGAGGTCTATAGTGTGGCATGGCTACCTTGTTTCGCTTTAGATATTACCAACATTAAGTGCACATATCCACAACATACTTCGAATTTTGAGAAAGTTACTTTCAAGTATGTACTAGAAGATGAAAACTTTGTAAGACTTCTAGGGGTGTGTACTTGTTCCCTTTAAAACCTATGAATTTTTTATTTGCTAGAAGTAAAAATAACCTTATTGCAAAAAATGGCATAAAATATGTTGATTAATTTCCCATTTGAAATATATTGGCTAAGTTATAAGGCCATATTTGAGGGTAGTTTTGAACTTTCATGTAATCAAATGTCTTGTTGAAAATTTATCTTAGAAATTCAAAATCTTATGTACATGTGGAGGCACGTTAACATACATTGACCCAAATGTTAGTTCATAAATTTGTCTTAGAAATTCAAAATGTTATATACATGTGCAAGCACGTTCAAATACATGTGGGCTCACACATCAAACCAAATGGGAATGATAAGAGATTACCTAAGTTTGTGAAGTTTTTAAATGGAAAATGGTTTTTAAAACTATCGAGTCCACAATGGCAATGATTTTTAAAACTACTAAGTCCACAAAAGTACGTCTCATATGTTTGAGCATATACCTCACTTTACACTAGGGGGGAGACCAATGAAAGTGGGGCAACATTCTTCATGAGCAATGTTTTGTTTGAAGTCAAAACTTACAAAGGGTCTCCAAAATTGCGGTAAACTTTTCATCTACATCAGATGAAAATGTTTCAACCCCACCATTATACTAAACATTGAAGTATAGTGTTTAGGGGTCCTAAATATGTTCACTTGCTGAAAGGAAAATAAAAAATTGTCATTATTTTGTGCCTATTTTATAAGGGGCGGGCATGAGACGAGTGAAAGCTCCTAACACCAATCTTAGACATAGAAGACAGATTTGGAAGGCAAGCCATAGGAGCAATTTGATAAGAAGTAAATACATTAATTGTGACTAGCACAAGCTAGATTAGTCACGAGAAAGGCACACCATGAGTTGACATTTGTCAACGATAAGAAAAGAAATGTGGGATATAGTCTTCATAGTCAAATGGCTTTAAGATTATTTCATGAGTAAACTAGTGAGAGAAAAAGTAATAAACTGAATGTGAGTAGCAATCTGTTTGGCACAAGAACGAGTTAAGAATTTGACATTTTGCAAAAAAGGAAATTTGGGATATAGACTTGACAAATTGAAAGACAAATAGATTCGTTGGAATTAATGCATGTGGAATTGGTAACAAGAGAGGCACATATAAAACCTCTAGCATTAGGGGGGGGGAGAGAGAGAGAGAGAGAGAGAGAGAGAGAGAGAGAATGGCTGTTTGCATTGCACGCTAAAGTAGTAATAGGTCAAGGACTTTGAGAATTCGGCATCTTGCAAAACACAAGAAATGGAACATCGGATATGGTTTTATAGATAATGATAAAATCATAGGATACCATGTATGATTCAAATATATTCCAAGATTCCGTGAACATGTTCACATTAGGTGCAAGAGGGCTATTAAATTACAAAGATCAATGTTTGGCCTTCCATAAAGTATGTTTAGTGTGATTCATGCTTGTTTTCTTTCAAAAACAATGATGGAGAGGTGGTTCCTTGTGTGAAGAAGCAAAAGGTTTAGCGTGAGGATGTTCATCACAATGCACGATGAGTGGTTTAGCATTCCCAAGATTATGTCACCTTCTCAACAAAAATGCCAAATTCCATTTAAACTAATGCAATTTGAGAGGAGGGGGGGAGGCAAGAGAGGTAAAATTCCACAATGAATTCAATGTAAGGGATGGTATGATGAAAAGACAACTTCACATCATGATGGGATGAGTGAGAGGGAGATATGTTGCCTCCAATGAGCCCCCAAGGAATGTAAGAAAAATTGGGAAATTTCGTTCCTCCAATATTTATGGAGATGGTAGACAATCCCCACATATCTCCTTCAATTGGACCCATATTCATTTCTACAGGCCATATGTGATATTTTGTTCCATCAAAATGGTCTTTCATATATCGAAATGTTTTCTATTGAGAGCCATGAGTGTTTCCCACTAAGACGATACTTGTTGGTAGGCTGAGGGAGAGAAGAGCCAACAAATGGCCAAAAAAATAGATCACATAGGTGATTCCAAGCTAGAAATAAACTCAATCAATCTTTTAGTTGACTCAATAATATGAACCTTGAAAAAATTAAGAATAAAAAGGCTAGGAAGGAGCAACAAGTTCACCATGTGTCACTAACACAAAGAAGGGTTTGGAAACCCTTATACAGCTAGTCTTGCTATTTTGTTGTCTTCACATTGCCTCCTCCAACAAACTTGCTTACCTCCACAAAGTCCCTTGGTCGTCTAGCCTCTACTGCTCATTGGTTATCTTTTGTTAGCTTTTCTTACAAGTTCAACAATTGACGCTGATTGTTTGCATCTCGGGTTGCCTATTTCGTCAGTATAGAGATGTCGAGCTTCTTTTATTGCGTCTACTTCATACCCTTCAAGCTGCATTTGCCATCATGTAGGTCATTTTCCACAAACAAAGATCCTCAAATCCATTCACTAGAGTTGCAACCCTGCAATTGTTGTAGCTCCCTTAACAAGTTGGCTGTTGAAGAGAAACAAATCATTTGCATAGCGTATGCATTTGTTGTAGGTCATCGAATAAGTTGCAATGTAGAGAATAAACTTTATGAATCAACACTCATACTAAGTTTCTAAGAAAGAAAACTTTCTTTAAGAAATCTTTTTGGTAGACAATCATGCTCGGGGAAGACATGAATCCATAGATGCTTGCTTCATTACAAATACTAGACAAGTTTAATATCACTAGATTTTATGTGGGCTACTCTTTGTTGCAATTGCCTCCTTGCAAATATGTCAGAAATAGCCCCTCCATATGGGTCTTTATAAAGGAGTAGGCCACTTGCTCTAATTGGTGACACTGTTGGCTGCTAAATGTCTCTATTCTGCACACTACTCAAGAGCTACTATCTTAGCTACCTATGCTCTTATTGCTTTGCCACTTCCATGCTCCTCAATATACTCTTGCTCTGTGTTGCTTCTTTTGTGGCTGTTTTGCATTGAATCTCTTGCTTAACTACTTGCTTGATATGCTGCCCTATTGCTTCTACTTTATTGCTTTCTAGTCATTGTTGTAGTTAAGCTCATTTTCAACCAAAAGTTTAGTCATTGGAGTAGACGGTTAGAGATGAAGAAAAGTTGTTTTGCAATTCAAAGAATCCAGTTTTTTATTTAAAAAAGTCCAAATAAGCAACCTCACACTCACACACTCAATCATGAATCTTTTCTCTTGAAGCAATAAGACAATATAATTCCACAAGAAGGTCCAGCCAAATTCGGACTTTCTCTCACTCTCGCTTCTCTCTCTTTCTCTCTGCTAGCCTAGCTCTAGATTGCTAAAGCAGAATGTGGAATGTACATGGGAGAAAGATGTCACAAAGTAGCACAAAGTATATTGATCACTACAAAGATGCAACTCATAAAGACGTCTCTTACACTCATGTACACAGGAAAGCAATCCACTTGTCTTGCACAAATCACACCACCTCTCCAACACCTCCAAGTGTGCCATGTTTACAATTTATTTTCAGATAGCACCTTTATGTGTCATAGGCCTACCACACAACTAGAACCTACCCACTCCACTTAAGCACACATAGCCCACCAATTGGTATTGGATGCTATGATATTTTATTTCTTAACTCTTAATTCATGGAGACAGGGAAAAATGTTGCTACAAGGTGACAACTCCATACTATTCATGAAGAGGACATTAGGGCCATAAGTGCAATAGGGTAAAAGATCCACCCCTCCCTAATACAAGGCAACATGAAGAAGTGCCGCCAGATGGGCGATTCCAAGCCATTCATGAAGAGGATTGCCCCCCTTAACTAGGTACCTTTGTTCTCATTGCTTATTAATAGGCATTACAACGACATCATAAGGTATAGAATTTGGGTAGCTTTGAAATGGAAATGGCCTCCAATACTATTTTGACCATTGATATATTAGTAGATGGTAAGGGATTTTTTATGAGATATGCCAATACTCCTACAAGTACAAATTAGATAGGATATTTGAAGTAAAAGCAAAAACATTTAATGTGAACTATTTGTGTATCTTATTCTTCATACTATATAGAGGAGACAACCTGAAGGAAGAAGCATTGCTTTTGTTAAATGCCATGTTGCTTGTACTTTTGAGTATATTGTGCACTTGATTATACAATGTTTAATGACATTTTCTTAGCTAAATTTGCCTTGTGTGATGCATACCTTATTTTGTGACATTCTACATGATGTTCAAATTCTTGTTGCAAACTTCATTTTGTGACATTCTACATGATGTTCAAATCGTGTGGGAATATCATTGAATGCCATATGGCATATTATATTTTTCATCTGTGTGACAAGTACCTAGTTCTTAATGACTTTTGTACATGCTTTTTTTTTGCACAAATTTACTGTTTGTACATTGGATTTACTGTTCATACATTGGATACCACATAGTCTCTTAAAAATATGAATTGTTAAAAAGATGTCAACAAAGATACCCATTTTGATTGCGTACTAACTGTGCTACACTTTAAAACAAGATGAATGCTCATAAAGCATTCAAAAGGCCTCCTCAAATGCATAGCTTGGAAAAGAGAGAGAGAGAGAGAGAGAGAGAGAGAGAGAGAGAGAGGACTTCAATGTGCATGAAGGAGAAGAGGGGGAGAGAGAGAGGGGGGGGCTTGCCTTGAAATAGAAAGAGAGAGAAAGAGGGAGGAATAGCTGGAGATAATTAATCATAAAAAACAAAAAATAGACAAGTGAGCCAATCAGCAATTCACAATAAAAACTTAAAAAATGTCAAAATTTTGCCCATCTCCAAAGCTAAAGCCTTCACTAAGGCCTACCCACAGCAACAGGCACGCCAAAAATAAAAAGAAAAATTGTGCTACACTTAACCAAGGAATCCATGTCAACGAAGATACCCATTTTGATTTGCATACGAATTGTGCTACACTTAACTTGTAGCTTGAAGTCCATGGTTAAAAATGTGAACGAAGACACCCACTTTGATTGCATACGGAATTGTGCTACACTTGAACCAAGGAATCCATGTAGCTTGAAGAGGATGCCGTGTTTTTGTATTGAGTTCTAAAATGAATTTGTGTATCGTATGCCATATTTTTCATTCGTGGATATATTCATAATCCCGTGTTTCAACAGAATTGATATTGTACTATTGCTGTCCGTATCTTTTTCTTCACCATCGATGTTCAAACCTTCTGTTTTTGCGAGCTAAAGGTAACAACGTTATTAATAACAAAAAGAAGAAGAGAAAATACAGTCTCCTGAAACAGGAAGGCAAATACAAGATTGGCCGATATAATGCTCTTCTTCCTATTTTCCAGAAAGCTTGAATGTTCGAACTTAGGAAACGCTCTTGTAGTAGATGTCGCCATATCAACATCCTTCCGATCGACGTTCAACTAAGGGTAGTCGGGAACTCTCTCGTGGTTGATGTTCTGTCAGAGTTGGCTCTCAGGTGCTAGCACACGGAATTGTAGCTCTCAAGTTTCTCATCAGATCGCAAGTCGGTCCTTCCTTTCACCAGCCCAATGCTATCCAAATTCAGATGCTCAACAAGAGGCAGGCAGCACTGTCCAAAGTGCCAACTTGCAACGTGGCACTTTCCAGGATGGAAAGGAACCCATGATAATGAAGGTGCAGACCGTGCAGTCAAGGCGGAACCAACACAGATCGCCCATAAGTTTGATGCGGTAGAAAGACGCCTCCATAAATGCATTCAACACCTCCGATGATCAAATCCGAGTATGCACCGCGGCGTGACCGCGCACACGTAAAAACAAGTAGGGAGTCGACACGCTACGTAGTAGTGGAGCCTAATCACGAGGCCGTTATAAATGCAGGCCAAGCGCTACTCAAGATTACAACTTCGACCAGGCTGGGGTGTGTGGCAGTCGTGCAATGCACATGATGCTTAATTTGGGTCGACTTGACTTCGTCTAAACTTTTGGTTAGCCGAGTTTTAGGTCTTGCTAATCATCATTTAGGTTTTGAATGCTTCAACCGTTGCAGCTCTCTCCTTTGAGGTGGACGGCTCTCATATGGCGGGTTGCGAGAGGCTGGGCTCAGAGGGCTCGACGGCTGTCTTGTTGGCATGTGGGTGTCACGATGATTGAGGAGAAGGATTCAGTGGGCGTCGCGATGGATGAGGAGAAAGATTCTTTTTTTTTGCAGGCTGCTGGAGGCGGGATGGAGGACCATGTCTTGTTTTGTTTAGCAAGTAGGCTTGTTGATCATTGAAGAGCACAGCCATTCTTAGCTTGCACCTGTTCAGAAGATCATAGATTGATGTAGTGGGGATGATCATGTTCCAGATAGATATCTATCTGCACTGACACGATATAGAGATGCATTCTCTACATGCTTGATTTGGTGGTTATAAAAGGAGAGCTTGTTGGGCATTCTGCGAGCTATAATTGAGTATGATGGTCGTGTATGTGTTGTGTGATTCATGTTGTGTGGATCTAAATACCAAGATGGCCGACTTGAAAGGTTGTATTTGTTTCAACGTTTTGTGATTTGCGTTTTCGATGCATGTGCGGTCGTGGAGTTGTGGGTGCAATTGGGTGTCCTCTGCATGCATGAGTTCGCTATCTTGAGGGTTTCCTGGGACGATACATGCAATCACAGTGGAGATGCAGGTTCAATTCCGTGTCTTGTTCGTTGTGGAGATGCGGGTTCATTTCGGTATCTTGTGCACGTGCACTATAACATTTGAGATTTAGATTGGGATGTTGGTTAAGATGCAGGCGATGGTTCAGCTCCTTCTATTGAGATGTGACTAATTTTGAGTTGTCCTCTGCACTCGAGCTCTGCACTCGAGCAGTGCATTGAAGCACGTTGAGAAAGCGGATCCCGAGTTTGCTATGCGTTTGAGGGTTTGCTAGCATATTTGGTATTCCGTTGCTATGTTTGATGAGACATGAGCCAGATGTTTCTCTGCAATCCAATTGAGGGAGATGCATGTAATGGGAGGGATCCACCCCAGGAGGGGCTTGCGTCTAATTAGGTAGTTGGTGAGGCAATGGTTAACTAAGGTGATGATTAATAGCTAGTCTGAGAGGACGATCAGTGACAATGGGACTAAGACACGATCAGACTCCTACGTGAGGCGACAGTGAGGTTCTCTGTGATCTGATTGAGGGAGAGGGTTTTCTGTGCATGTAAGGTTAGCTTCATAGATGATGAGGCGTCAAACAATTGTCAGTCGTCTATGGGGGATTCAGTTGGAAAGTACGAATCAATGTGTACGTGAGCTATTTGGGGTGTTTGCCATTGAATGAGTCAACAAATGTCTGCAATCATGCATTTTCTGCATGCAATTGTTGGTTTCTTTGTAATGTGACAGTTAGATAGCAATTTGTTGCTTGTCTATTGCACAATGCTGGTTCGTATCATTAGGAAAAAAGGGAGCTCATTTTGGGGCCTTTTACGGTTTGGAAAAATAAGCTCTCAACCAATCAATAGAGGGCCAACGTAACGTTGAAAATTCACGAAAATAAGAGAAAATAGAAAAAAGAAACAATACTTTATGTAGGTACAAGCGTGCTACATTAATGTGGAGATTGGTTTTTTATTCTCACAAGATCTTTGGACAAGAAGATAGAATCTAAACTGACATTTTATCTGACAAGGGCCTTCCCGCTTCCACCTTCCTTTGAACTTTGAAATGTTGTGCCGCCTTTCGTTCGAAAGGTCTACCATTCTACACCATTGCCTCATTGTGCAGCAGCCTTTCTTTTCCAAAACTGCTCCCTTGATCCTGTTTGGCGTAGGGTAAGATGTTTCTCGTCAACTATCTGTTTGCCCACTTTCTCTTTCTTGAAACTTCAAATTGTTATCTTAGTTACATTACTTTGCTATTGTTACAGATTCAGAAAATCTCCATGGTGAATCAAAACCACGACCGTTCTTGTGGAAGACGCTCTATGGATGATAATGCTACGAAGGCAAAATTATACCAAACATCCTTACCCCGTCGACTTGCTTCTTCTATTTCGTCGGTAGAGAATTCAAGTACAGTCAAAACGGAAGGAACTTGGGAAAGGTTTAGTGTTTCGAAAGGAGCATGGGTGCTCATGCAACCTAGCAAAAGAAAAAGACCCCAGACAAAAAACATTTTCTTGGCGTCGTGGAAGGGAAGAGTACGAGATTTTAAAATCACAAGAGGGAAGATATCCATGAAAGAAGTTTTGATTCAGCACATGTACATGCATAAAGAACTTGTCTTGCGAGACTATCCAAAAAATCTTCCGCAACACAGGCCTAATTGTATATATTTCTATTGTGGTTTTTTTCTTTACGAGGTGTATGGATTTTTAAGATGAAGCTTTCTCTCTTAGCTTATTGACATTCTTGTGTTGTTTTATTTCAAATTTATATCCTTCATCGTATGAGACATGGCAAAACATCGATTGTATTCTGGGATTTATAGATGTTCTGCATGGATCGATAGGAGAACAACAATACCAAGGTCGATGTGCAATAGAGCTAGCTCAATCGGGTATATTTTTTACTGATCATTTTTATCAGTTGCTGGACAAAGCTAACACACATGGTGTATTAATAAAACAAGACCTTCCGGCATGGAATTCAGTGGATTGGCCTCACCCACATTCTAGTGTTACAGAGGCATATAGGGCGAAGCTTTTTACAGAAGTACAGAAAGCTCTGAGGCCCAATATTGCCACTAGGATAGTAAAAATTTCTTTATGCATGCCTCTCACAGTTTTTGTGGACTTGTTTAATACCTTTCCAGTGAAGGTTTCAAAAACAATGTTCACAGTTAAAGCAACAAATTCGGCATGCATGCCACAATTTTCGGATAAAGGTTGGGATAAGAAGACATGTAGTTCAGTGTTTTGTGAGGTTGTCCAACCATCTATGCAACTGAAGTACATGGTTGCATCACAAAATTTTATTTTCTCTTTTTATTACAAGCGCAGTCGAATGCTAGGCACAAAACTAGTCCCAATGGATCAAGATGAAGATTCTTTTGGTGCAGAAAATAAACTTATTGATATTGATGTTGTTGAGAATGGTGGTGCTAGTCAATATCTCATTAAGAGAATGTTGCTCCCTAGCTCAATTGCGCAGTGACATTCTGTTTGAGATAGAAGGTTCTATCTCAAACGACTTTTTATTTATCTACAACAACAAAAAGGTACACCATCTGATTTATCCTAGTCTCATTAAGCATTGCTATTAGTTTAATTTACCACTCTGATTAATATTGCTTTTTTGCAGTTGCTCAAAAGAAGAGAGAGCTCAATAAAATGCAAAGACATTGAAAATTTAAAAATTGAGATAACACAGACTCCATAAACAAAGGTTTTGTATTCAATCAAGTAAGATTTTGTACAGAACTGTTTAGTTAAATATGTAGAACATATTTCTGACATCCATTTTCTATTTATGTACAGCTTGATCCAGAGGCTGCTCTACATCTTTTGGAGGATCTTTTTTCTGCTGCTCCATCCTGTCCTGTGCAGTATGTTGGTGTTGCTCCATTGTCTCCTCCACTGCCCCGGAGCATCTCTTTGCTGCTGCTCCACCTTCTCCTCAACAACATCAGCAGCAAGTCTTTACTCCTGTGTCTTCTCCTCCTCAGCACGAGGTGATTGCTCCTGTGGCTTCTGGTCCTCAGCATTAGGTGCTTCATCTGTGGCATCAAGGTGTATGACACCTTCTTGTACTTTAGAGCTCTCACCCAGCTCCACAGTAGCTGGTACAATAGGTTTGGGGGAGGCATAGCTCAAAAACCTCCAAATTGTATGAGCTCTAGAATTATGTACATAGTTTGAGCTGAAGCTATCCTCTTTCATCTGCAATGGCAGACAATAATTTAGAACAGTTTGTATCATTATGAATTATCTTCAAGCTAAATGAAAATTATTTTTTCTTACAAGGTCTGGCTGTTCCTTCTCAAAGTAGCTTGAAAGTAGATATTTTGCATTGATCAGCACTCTCCATCCGCAGCTACTTGAATCATCTTGTTGTGGTACCTGTACAGTTGGAAAGATATGTTAGAAACTGTTAGCATCTGCACAAAACAAAATTATTCAATAAGTTCAAAGACATAGCATTTAATAGACATCAGTAGAGGGAATGACTTTTTACCTCTAGACTTATTGGCTCTATTGAATCCAAAAGAGAGACATTGGGAGGACAGTGATCCAATGCATCTAAAAGCCTTCTAATACAACTGCAATATGTATAATTTAGTTAGTATGATATCAAAATAATGAAGTTTTAAGTTCAAAAAGCACACACAGCACTTACAATTTCAGCTCTCTGTGTGTGTTTTTAAGAGAGTTGAATAGAAAGCATTGCTTCTGTTGGATGTCAATAGAAACAAAACTTCAGTGGTCACTGCATAAGGAAAAAAGCATAAGGAAATCAAAGGCTACAAGAGTTCCCAATCCTGCTATGGTATGGAAGAAGTAGTCACCCACATACCTGCTATGGTATGGAAGTAGCAAAACATCAATTACTTCAAAATTGCAGTGTTTGAACCAGCTAGAAATACTAATGGGAGTCTCCTTTGCATCTCTTAATTTAGAAGAAATGGTAGGATCAATAATATGGACTGTATGCTGTACAGAGGGGTGAAGCCAGCTTCTCATCATGCTGCATAGGACCAAAAAATAATTAGGGTAGGTTATAAAGGAGGTACAAGGAGGATTGATTTGCAAAAAATGTAAAATAATAGACACTTACTAGAGCATTACAAGAATGATAGTATCTGAGCAATACTCATTCTTATGAGCCAATGCTGCTAAGCATTGTTTTGTCAAGTCAAAATCATTCACTGAAACTTCATCCTCAATATGGACAACTACATTAGGGCCCAGCTCCTGCAACCTTCTATGTATCTGCAGCTCCTTCTTTCCAGTCTCCACATCTATAACAGATTTTGTTTCTTTTATTTGCTGCTTCAGTGACTCCTCATAAGTAGCCTTCCCTCTGGTGTTCTTTGAGTGCGTTACCTCAACAACCTTTACCTCATCTACCTTCAACTTCCTTGTAGGTGGAATTAGCAATATGTCTCTCATCTTTATGTCCTGCCATTCCACAGGATGAACAAGCTTGTCATACCTCCATCTCACTCTGGACAAAGTGTTGAAGTCTTTGGCCATCAAAGTCACCCCGTGAGCATGGGCTGCTACTAGCATTGGATCTTCAAAATATTTTTCCAAGTAATCCTCTGCCATTTCCTGTAAGGAAAGAATGGCAGTTCTATTCCACCTGAACCCAAGGTTCCAACTATCACAAATTTCTCTCACCAGTCTTTGAAAAGGTGCCTTGGGTATTGCAAAGCCTATAGCTTTCTATTGCCTCCTGATCTCCCTTAGCACACCTGCACCATGATTCAATCTTTTGGCCTTTTTCTTGAGCAGGCTCATTGGCTTACCCTTCCTGCAATGTGCAGCTCTTCCCTTTGGAGGCACACTAAATTTCTTGGTACTTGCCCCAGCTGCTGTTGCTGCAAGCCCTGGCCCTTTGCCAACTTTCCTTGCAGTTGACTTGGTTCTTGCCATCACTCTCAAAAACTGCATACAAAGGATTGGAAAGAGATTATAGACATGGAGAACATGTTTTGACAAAAAAAAGGCAATCACAGGGGTGGATGAAGCAATATAGAGAAATTTGCAATAAAATGCGATACGAGGAGTTTGAAATTCCAAACAGGTCCAAATCACGTTTTCCTGCAAATTCATGAAATGACATGCTGGTGCATTCCTACAGTGATTTCTCTGTCTCTACAACTAAATATAGTATGAATGGAGTTTATGCAAGAAGATTACAGCCATGGATAGCTATGGAAGTCACAAAACCAGAATGATAGGGGTTGATGAAGCAATATTTCAATATTTGCAACAAAACGCGATTTCAGCTGTTTGAAATTCCTAAGGCCTTCTCCTTGCGTTTTCCTGCAAATTTATGAGGCAGCATGCTGGAATATGCCTTCAGTCATTTGAAGGTGTTTGCATAACCATGCAGGATGGATTGAGTCTATGGAAGGCAAGAAGTATGCACAGACTGAAGGAAGAACCCATAAGTACAGTTTTACCCTCACATGCAAATATCACACTTGAAGATCTGCATTCCTACAGTGATTTCTCTGTCTTGACTTGAGTCTATGCATTTCCATGCAGAATGGATTGTTTCTATTGTAGGCAAGAAGATTGCAGAGACTAAGGGGAGAACCCATTGTTACTGACCTGAAATCTATCTGTGGATGTGCTGTGCTACTGATGAGTAACCTATGCTGAGGATGAACCTGTGTTGCTGGACAGGATGCTGATGTTGCAGAGTATGGAGGTAGGGAGGCAAGAGAGCAGAGACTGGAGGGCAAGAGGTCTGAAACAGGATACCATTAATAAGTGCAAATACAAATAAGGCATCTTCTAAATCCCACACGTGTGGAATGTAGTCGTTTTTCACACATGTGGATGGGACCCATATCTCCTGGAGTTTGAAATTTGGCACGTGTGAAAGGTACACTTTATGCCTTGGAACTTGTGCCATTCATGATTTCATAATCAATTCCACAACCACTCTTCCCTCCCCTGCCTCCTAATCTTTCATCCCTGCCACGACCCTCGCATCTTCCATTTCCTTCTCTCTGATCCTTTCCTACCCAACACACTCCATCCAGACTGCAACCTGCCTGAAGACTACTACCACTGCCAGATCTCCAAGTTACCTAGAGTGCAGAGTTCAAGCTAGTGAAAGAGCAGGAGATTTACCAGTACAACTCCAACAGCATGGAAAAGGAAAAAAAAGGTCAGAATTCTAAATTGATTTCAATGTTTTTTAATATATATTTCTTCCATCCATTGGATTTTTGATGTCCAAATGTCTTCACTCAGCTCCACCCTTCTTGTTACATTTTCAATTTATACTGTCCAAGAATGTGGTAAATCACCCAGGAATTTGATTGGAGATGGATATGGATAGAAACTAGAAATTTGCAACAAAATGCGAGGAGAGTGGTTTATAAATCTCTAAATAGCCCATATCTCATTTTGCTGCAAATTCCTGTTGTTGACACATTCCTCATGAAAAGTTTCACTCAGCTCCAGCATTTCTCTTGCATATGAGATCATAGTGTCCAGGAATCACTGAGATAAACCTAGTATTTGATTTGACATGCACATGAACAGAACTGGAGAATTTGCAACAAAATGCGAGGAGAGTGGTTTATAAATCTCTAAATAGCCCATATCGCATTTTGCTGCAAATTCCTATTGTTGACACATTCCTCATGAAAAGTTAAATTAGAAAAAAAGGGAGCTCATTTTGGGGCCTTTTAGAAGAGAGAGAAAATAGGCTCTCAACCAATCAGGAGTGGGCCAACGTAACGTTGAAAATTCAACAAAAGAAGATGAAAATAAGAAAAAGAAATAGTACTATATGTTCGTAGAAGCATGTCACATTAATGAGGTGAACTAATTTGAATCTTTTAAAATTTATTTTCTGTGCAGAATTTGGTGATTCTGACACCGCAGAAGCGTCCGGAATGGCCCAAAACCCCAAAAACGGCACTGGAAACGTTGGAATTGGACATCCGGAGGCTCGGAAACGGCCAAAAAAGGTCGAAAAGTGAGATTTGCAGCAAAACGCGATTTGGCACCTTTTGAAATCTCAAAAGGTGCCAAATCGCGTTTTGCTGCAAATCTCAAAAGGTGCCAAATCGCGTTTTGCTGCAAATCTCACTTTTCGGCCTTTTTTGGCCGTTTTCAGGCCTCCGGATGTTCGATTCCAGCGTTTCCAGTGCCGTTTTTGGGGTTTTGGGCCGTTTCGGACGCGTCCGCGGTGTCAGAATCACCAAATTCTACACAGAAAAGTGCTGCTCTTATATGAACATTGAATGTAAAGCATGTGAAAGAATATATTTATTTCTTTTCACACTGACATTTCTCACACAAGTATCCATATTTTCTTGCTTTTGTAGAGAGAGAAAAGAGAAAATAGTGAATTTCTTACAGGGCCCCAAAATGAGCTCCCTTTTTTCCTAATCTGAGTCACTCAGCTCCAGCATTTCTCTTGCATATGAGATCATAGTGTCCAGGAATCACTGAGATGAACCTAGTGTTTGATTTGACATGCACATGAACAGAACTTGAGAATTTGCAACAAAATGCGAGGAGAGTGCTTTATATTTTCCAAATGGTCTCCCATCGCGTTTTGCTGCAAATTCCTGTGTTTGATTTGGTTCTCACTTCTACCTCATTAATTTGCTATCTTTAGCCCTATGGAAATCTTCCTTGATGATGAGAAATGTTTTTGCTTTGGAACAGCTGGCTCCCAGGCCCCACCTTTCAAGAGGAAGCTGGACTTTTCTGCTGCTATTATTAGACCACAGCAATCACCAGGTGAGTCATGAGATGTCATGAAGGAATTATCTGGTGATATCCAATGCATTCACTGATTGCATATGTCAGCATATAGAATTCATAGTATATAAGTTTTTGAACAGGCAAAAAGAAGAGACTGGAGCAGAGTGTTGATTCTTCCATCAAAAAACAAATGGAACCAGAAGAGGACAAGTCTCCAGATTTGCTGCTATTTGAGTTTCTTCACAAATGCAAGGCTCAGAGTAACTTCCATATATACCACAGTATTTTCAACATGGAGTTCACAATGAGCTCTGTTTTGGAGCATCACAAAGATTTTCTTTCAGACTATTGGGATACCTTCAAAGAACTGACAGAGGCAGGAAGAATTGTGGAAGGAGAAAAGGTTTTTGTGCATATAAATCATATTGTCTCCAATGACAGGCTGAGGTACCATGTGAACAGAAGATTTGACAGCCTGCCTGATCAATATAAATTCCACTGTACTTTGCACACCAGAAAGTGCAGAGTGCTTGAGGAAACCATGGCATTTCTTATGTACATTGTCTTCAGTCAGGAGTCTTTGGATGAACAAGGGCAGGAGATTGAAGAAGAAGACACATCTGAAGCAGAGGAAAAGGAGGATGTTTCTTTGGTCACAGAAATGGCAGAGCAAGAAGAAGATATCAACCTTCAGGATGAGGGGCTGCAACTGGCTGCTCTTGACCTTGTTCAACTGAGGACAAAAACTCTGAGGGGAGCAGAGCCAGTTGAAGATTTTGATGTTCAGAGCAGCAACTATGCAGTGCCCATGCTTCCAGGTGTCTTGATTGGTGGAAAAGATTATGTTTTCCTCCATGATATAGAGTGTATGTTCAATTTGAGGGAGGACTATGCCATTTCCCTTATTGCCCAGGCTTCAAGGCTTGACAAGGAGGTTGGCATAGAGGATGACCATTCACTATTGGCTTTGGAAACAATTTTTGATCCTGTAGAGGCCCTTACATTTTGTTTCAAAGAGGCTGAAAAGTTCCAAGAGCCAGATGAAGCTGCCTTCCAGCTCACACAGGAAGCTATGAATCTCTCAGCACTATACACAGAAAAGCCTAAAGAAGAGGCTGGACAAGAGGGGAGAGGGATAAATCTTTGGAAAGATGAACTGCTTGTTGCTGATGAAAATGAGAAGGTACTTCAAATCAAATACTTTGACTTCTGCTTAACTTTGTTTTTGTAGGTTGTGTATTGTCTCACTCCAATCTTTTGATATGTGGCAGCTACAAATTGAGGATGACACATTCCTCCAGAGATCAAGTGGAAGCAGGCCGGTTGGGTTTCGCAAAATGTCAGGCCTAGCTCATTATATTCATGATCTAGGCAGTGCCAAGATCTTGATTTACCATAGGCAGTTGAGCAACAATGGAGAAGCCATTGTTTACTTCTTAAAATGTTTGTCCAGGGCTTTAGGTGGACATGTTCTTTCATGGCAAAAGGAAAAGATCATTTTGATAGAGAGGTTGTCTGCCATAGATATATTTGGAGATTATGTGAATAAGCAGGCCTCTAGGGTCGCTTACTTTTTGTCTTACACTTCTTATGCATTAGCATGTGGTGTTAAGGAGCCCAAATGTCTGGAGGGCTATGGAAAACGCCAGCTCATCAGGTTTCGAGAGCCACCCATGATTGCATCAGGCCACACAGTCCAAGAAGAGGAACAGGTGGAGACAGCTGAAGAAAAGGATACCCCTCCCAGACAAGCAACAGAGGCAAGCATTGATAAACAGACAGTCGACATCAAGCCAATAAAGAAGAAAAAGACTCCAATCAAGATCAAAAAGAGAGTTCCGATCGGCAGGCCCTGGGAGAAATAGGATTTAGTCATCAAATATAGCACAAACATTATATTAAATTTGAACTGATTTGTACAAAGTCTTTGATATCTGGTATGATCTTGTATAAATGAACAATAAGTTGAAGATGAAATGATTTGTACATTTACATAGAGTGGTGTCGTTAAATATTAAACAAACAATATATTGAAATTGTGAACAAATTGTATTAAGTTTAGATCATATGTTTCACAAAAGAAATACTTTTCATGCATAACACCAAGACCATGCAATGTGCAGATGTGAACATTAAATAGTGGAATGTCCAGAATGGCCTTGAAGTCAGGGTCAACTTTATCTCTATTAGGTGCTCTCTTCCACCATTTTGAATCCATTACTTGAGCTGATTCTTTGCAGTAAAGACAAGGAGACTTTGAGTTGCCTCCTTTACTAATGTTATACATGCACTTAAGTGTTTTAAGATCCCCGGCCATGTGCCACTCTACTTGAAAATCACCTTTTCCTGCAACATGGAGATTCTCGCCTTGCACTTGTCTTTTGATTATTCTTGGTATTTCCGTGTGGTGAAACACCCAATCTAGTGTTTCATGGTCTTCGGTCTTCACCTGCCAGATTATAGAAAACAAAAGTATTACTATAACAGATTTGAAAACAATGACCAAAATCAAGTATAAAACAAAAAATGATCATACCTGGAACGAGCCTAACCACCATATGTGTTTCTCTGACTGCACACTAAAATACTTCGAACTCGCTTCAGTCAATGATGTATCAATTGCTCCATTCATCAATGTAATAGTAACTCTTTCCATTTTCTTTTCCTTTACAACCTCACACTCATCCAGTTTGATAACAAATTTCAAAATGCCTTTGCACTCCTCAAATGTTATTCCATAAAACTCGACCATTCTTTTTTGAAGTTGTTGTAGATCTACAAATATATTGTTCCAAGGATCATACACAGTGGTTCCTTTAACACCATGAAATATTTCTTCAATATGGATATATTGCCTAATAAATTCATCTATACTTTCATTCAAATGACCTCTTATCCTCCACACGGTTGCTGGATTTGGCAGTAAAACTCGTTTAATCCTTTGATCTTTCAAAGTTGAGGATATCGCATGGAAAATCAAACTATATCCCTTCCTGCTAACTCCACTAACATCAAGAGCCTCTTGGATTATAGTGCCATCAACTTGATTATTGGATACAAAGTCCTCTACAACATTGCATTTGACTGTTTTGTATTTTTTTTCCTCAATCAAACCTTTTGCTACACCGCAAGAAAGCAATCCTTTCATTTGTTTAACGGGAAGAAGGTTCGGGTCCATATTTTCTTTTGCAGGCTCCAATAATTTCTTGTAGTAACAACACAATATGCCTATATCATTCAGCACCTCCATTCTTGTTTTGCGACAATCGACGAAATAGATATAGTCTAGAAGAGAGCCTTTTTGAGTATACAAAATGATAAATTTCAATCTAACCTTGCTTCCTGAATTCGTCGCTTGCATCCACCAGTCCCAGCCTTCAAATTTGCAATGTTTTTAATCTTCCTGCTACGTAGTCTGTCTCCAAGCATGGTTCTCTTCTTTCTTGCTCTTGTTAACTCTTTTTTACTCTTTGAATGCTCCTCAATTTCATTCTACAACTGCTGCTCCAATTTTGCACGAATGGCTATCTCTTGCATCTTGGCCCCCTTTTCTTATAGGTACATCATTTTATACGTTTCCGCAAATGCAGACTGCGCTGAAATATAACCAAGAAGTCCATTTTGTCCATCGCCGGCAAACCTCAGTAATGTGGTGGGATTGACAAATGGAGGTGTAGAGTTTTTTACTTGACATTTTGGATATATGCTTCCATCGCACCATAAGTCAATATGTTGAAGCCCTTCTCTTCTCATATTTTCCCGCTGTTGAGCATTTAGCACCGTATCCTTTTTTGTGCTGGAGCATATTGTTCTTCTAAGTCGATGTGAAGATGGTGTAATCGCTTCTTCTGAGATAGTGACTCACTAGTATCGGCCATTTTTTGTGCTTCTGAGGTTGCGAAGTTTGTTTTTCAATCTCATAGTCGTTTTGTAACATGAATCGTGGAAGTGTGGCGGTATCCATGTGAATATTTTGAAAACTTGCAATCACCAAGTTCAGTGATGGATTCTTTATGAAAGGCCTGCACACGTCGGCAAAAGAGATGTGGAATCTTTGGTAAACAAAAAAAATCTAAGGAGATATTTAATGCAAAATCGTGTTAGTCAGACAAAAGATTATCTTATTCCTTTTTGAATTGACAGTTCTGTAGTCCTTACTGACAGTTCTGAGCCACGTTTCCGTATTTTACTATTTTTGAGGTCTTTTAGGAGAGAAATAAATCAAAAAATAGTGAATTTCTTACAGGGCCCCAAAATGAGTTCCCTTTTTCCCTAATGCTCCTATTTTCATTTTCTGTTGCATTGTGGTTTGTTTCATGCTATTTTAAATTTAATGATTTGCTTGCGTTCTATGTGATTCTATGTGTGAGATTGTGGTGATTGGACGGCCATATAGGTTAGATCTCCCCCACATTTTAATTATTTTAAAGAAAAGCAAACACAAACGAAATGTGCCATGAATTGTTGCGATTTTTCAAAGTTATACCAACTGTGAAAAAATGAAAGATAATTGAAAATGGAATTTGATGAGCAAAGATAAACCGGATGTGAAAGATCGAACTACATCATGGACTACTATACTTTTTGTAAACGAAATGAATTTATAATAATTCAATGAGCAAAAAAACAACATGGCTACATGGTTTGTGGAATAAATGCATTTGCATATAGTGTAAGCCCCCATAGTTTTTCTTTACATGAACCTCTAATATATGACTTTTCTGCCTCGATTTAAAAATGGTGAAAAATACTTAAAATAGGAGTTTGTCTAAGTGTATGATTGTGGAAATTTTAACGATGAGGAATTTTATCCATGCAGATCTAGCGCTCAAATATGATTGTTTGACCATTTAAATTTATGGAACACATGAACGAAAGGAGAAGGTGGTCTATAAACATGGAGGAGTGCTTGCAAAATGTTATGCTAGAATGAGGAGAAACAAAAGCTACCACTATTAAAGAAAATATGTAGCAAACCTACCCTTCGTACAACATTTCTAGTTCCAACATCAAAGGAAGGTGCTAAAAATAAAGTAAACCACAAATTATATGAATTGCAAAAGCAATAAGATCTAGAGATTTTACATTCACAATGTTCCTCTTCAACAACTATCATTCAAAAAAGCAAAAGGAGAGATTTCCATTGATAGCAACATTACCTCCACCAACTTTTTGCAAATGTTTGGAAGTTACTCAGCTAGGTGAAAAAATATATAAAAGAACTTATTGCTTTTCATGTGAAAGAATGATTTTCAAGAAACTAAGTGCCTATGTCAGCAAGACAACAAAGAAGTGAAAAAAAAAAGAGAAGATTCAAACATTGAATTCATCAAAATGATAGCATAGAATTTGCCACGAATGCAACAAAGCAATCAAACGGAATGTTGTCCCTAAATACTTTTTACCAAAAGACATATCATTGAATGCCCCATTATTTCTTGTATGCATGCTAAATGACGTGGAGGAATGCTTGGTGGCACCTAGGCTGACTTTTGCATAAATCAGAGAAATGACTTTCAATGGGCAACTAGGCATCACTGGGAGCATAGTTAAGGTATTGGCTAACATGAGCAAGATACAACGCATGTTACCACACTTTGTTGATGATGATCACTCCACAATTGTTGGAATCAAAAGGAGAATGCAATACAAAATCAACTTTTACAATTGGAAAGGTTTAGCCATACACTCTCATGAAAGAGCTGAAGATATTAATGGAACACAAAGCTAGCAACATTACTATAAATAACAACCGGTACAAACATATACTTGAAACAAGCGCACAACAAATGGATTCTTGTGAAGAAGCATATAAGAACAATGATAACCTCATAGACAAAGATGAAATTGAGACTGACACACTGATACATAATTTGGTGAACATAGAGCAAGTCATAGATTTTGAAACATGAGCTATCTGCATGGCTCCTTTAGAGAATAAAGATCGCTAGGTGTTTTAAAAGATGCCCATAGTGAGGAATTGAATTTTCCAACACCATATTTCAGCTTTCCATGAGTAGTTGGGAATCAGCTGACATATCTAGATATAGTGAAGTGAAAAATAACGCACAAATCACTAAAATTTACTCATAATATTACAAATCTTTTTTTCAAAGTTATCAAAGTTCTAATCCATCCAGTGATGCAATCTATTTGGGTGCGTTTAAGGAAAGGCATGCTTAAGAATAGGCTAGTATTTGCAAAGGATGTTAAAAACAAGACCAACATCAAGCAAATACTTAAATTAAGAATAGATTATAGGGACTTTGAGAACCTCTGTACTTCACCCAACCACAAGGAGAGACTACGTAAAGAGGCATTCGCTATGATGCACCAATTGGGCTCCCTTACCTTCTTTGTCACTTTCTCATGTGCGGAACAAATGTGGGATCCTTTGGTTAGTGCCCTCAAGACAACATACAATTCGGAGAGTGATCCCACTATGCTTGCACAAGAAGAACCAGGTATCATTCGATTGGTTAGGCAGAACCCTACGTTATGTGCTCGATACTACACTCACAAACTATAAAAGGTGCTTTTGCTACTCAAAGATAGCTCCGTACTCGATGGTGTTGTTGATTACTTCTTTGTTAGAGAATTCCAAAGCCGTGGAAGTGAACATGAACATGGAATCTTATGGGTTGACGGAGCACCAAAATATAGTTCCAATAGTGACGATGAAGCGATACCATACAAATATTTGCACACAAAGCCCAGATGTCATTAGAAAATGTATCCACTTCATGCATGAAATACATTACATGAACAAAATGTGCTTTTGACCTATGCTACTTGATCACACCTTGCCGCACTTGTACTACACAAACTCTCAAATGAAAAAACATAATGATATGGTAATGTAATTTTGCACAGGATGAAAGCATGTGCTCCTAGCAAAAGGCCACTTCTCCCACACATCATGCAACAAAACTAGAGTGTTGGAAGATCCCAAAAAAATGTGTGGCCTACACACCAAAATCAAAATAAAAGAGGGTATGCTGGTTGAACTATGTTTTGGAAATATCGACCAACAAGATGGTTTGGTTAATGGCACTGATGGAGTTTTCATGACAACATCGACATGCATGGGGAAATACATAGTCTGGATACTTTTCCCTTCCAAAGAGATTGGGATTCAAGCTTGAAGAAATAACAACGATGCTTATGAAGGCCACATTGCACCACAATGGACGCCTATCTTTAGGATTGTAAAAGAGGTCCAAATAGGACCATAGAAAACATGCATTCGTACTCAAGAACAAATTCCTATTCAACCATAGCAGTAGCAAGGACAATACATTGAGTGCAAGGGCTCACATTACAAATGCTTGCATTTTTCCCAAAAGGTGTCTGCATAGGCACTGCTTGGCATACACATCCTTATCAGGTGTGAAGGAGATTGAGAGTTTGTACTTGTTAGAACCACTTCAAAATGATAATCTTCAAGTGCACAATGATATTCAAAAGCAGATGCATAGGTTCAACAACAAGGCGGCTTGGACGACATTGATCGCTTTGCAAGAGAGAGAAAGGGAACCCCACAAAATATTGCTAGCATCGTTGAGATCACTATCAAGATACATCTTGGACATTAAATAAAAAATGCAACTTATGGACTCCAACATCATCTATATACAAGAAACAAAAACAAGAAATCACCACCGCTGGCCCCAACAAGATTTAATGTAGTTGAAAATTACTCTCACACAGGCCAATGCATGCTCATATGACAAGACTTGCCAATACATAATGCGAACATGTACACGGAGCAAGGAGAAGAAATAACATGCATTGACATGACAATTCACAACAAAAACTTCCAAATTTTCAATATATATAGGCCACCATCTCAAAAATGCAATATGTTGTTCCTCAATTACCTCCAAAACATAATCATAAACACAAGAAGGACAAATTCCTTCACAATAGTGTTAGGCAACTTCAATATAGACATGGGCAAAGCCTCAAAAAACTCAACAAATTTAGAAAAATTGATGCAGTCCCCCAACCTATAGCTACACTTAAAACACCCTACAACAATTTAAGCGTCCCACTTGGACCACATCTGGAGTGACATGGCTTCTACAAACATTCACTCTGGAATATCACATGCTTATTGGACAGACCATTCCATAATGTATGTGTACATCTACTAGTGCGACATGCACTAACAACTTCATCCATGAGATGATAGTCCATTGAGCAGGGCGCTTGTGGGATCCCCACCTTGTTGAAATCTAGCCCTTCTCAGGTGAAGACCAAGCCTTTTTGGGTGTAAACATGTAAGCTTAATCAAACATGAAAGCTAGGGCAGATAATAAATTAAGCTTAATTAAACAAGTAAACAAATTGAATAGGTGTCCCTCTCTCATTGTTGTCGTTCAAGATGTAACACGCACTCAAAGGCATCACATGATATTTTGTCCTCAAAATAAGCTCTTGTTTGTGAGTGGTACGGGCTCGATTGGATTTGTTTTTGAGGAGATATGAATTTGTGAAGAGAGGAGAGTGAATACAAAAATGGGAGAATGCTAGTATGAGGCTCACCTTTTTTGGAGTTTGGTGGTGGGCGAGTTTTAATAGGGATTAGTAAAAGATGAGGGGTGGTAGGGATAAATGTATTAGGCATATTAGGCAAGGTTAGTGGAGAGATTAGTGAAGTTAGGTAGAAGGGGCTAGAACCCTTTACACACATGACATTTGTCTTTAAATGGGGAGGCAAGGAAAGGAGGCATTGAAGGTGAAGCAATAAGTGCTCCATCATGCCATCATGCAGCACGTCAAAATGTAGTCATTTAGAGGGACAGAGGGTGGTGTGGGGGAGATGAAGTTGAAGAGACTCTCCTCGGCTCCTAAAGCAGGGAAGAGTCCATCAAGGAAGGATGTTGGTGATTTCCTTGTAGACAGATTTGAGGATCCACAAAGGTTATTGCATGCATGGAGTGTTTGTTTCGACAAGAGAGCTTAGTGTTTCAATTGATGGGCTCAGTCTTGTAGATTTTAATTGCTGAAGAAAGGTAGAGGTAGGCCAGCGCTATTGAAGGTGGGAGCGTTGCAAGTTCTCGAGGTGAGTGTGACACTTGGCATGAGAGGCACTAACATTGATGTTGGTCTTATTGACACCATAGAAAATTTTCTTGAGTCGTATTGTCTTGCGGGTCTTTTGGTGGAGAGGGGAGGGTCTCTGTTTCATTTGCATCTACAGATGGTTTGCCGAATTGTTGTAAAGAGTGTCCAGGGTATGAACAAGTTGATACAAACATACATTGTGTGGGAGAAACAAAGACCGATTTTGGGGGGGGAGGGGGTGATCATGTGCAAAGCTTTTAATAGTCAAAAGAACATGCATACCTTTCATGGTATGCTTAGGTATTGTTTGAAAGATATTGGGCAGCCTCACTTCTAAATGATTTTGAAGAACATGAACGTTGAAGACCTCCAATCAAGAGTGGAGTTATACATGTGCTATGGGGCTGATGAGAAGAAGAACCAGGTGTGTCTAAATAGTGCGAGTATATTTGATTGAGGTTTCATATTTTGGAAATATAAGCTCTCATGTTGATTTGGAATGCCATTTACTAAATGTATATTGAAAATGTTGCAAAGCAAGCAGTATTATCCCTCTGCCTCATGGGTGATCCCCTTCCAAGGGCGTGGTATGGATATGGTGCGTGCCCAATCTTTGTGGAAATCTATCATTGCTCCTTATTCTGTTAGTGCAAACAATGCAAGCTACATCTTCTTCACTGCAGATGCTTGATGCACACAGCCACACAATGACATGCAGATAAAGGGAGTCTTGTAGTCTACTCCATGATATTTTGATATTGGTGAAGGAGGCTCTCTTGTGAGTATGAAGACCAATGATCAAGTTGATGTTCCTTTTGAGGCTCAAGAGAGTGAGGTGATACATAGAAGGCCAAGAAAGGAGCCTATGATGATCAAAGCCTCATCAGATAGTACTAGCAGCATAGTGCATCGTGTTCTTGAGCTTATTCTATTGATCTGTGAAAGGAAATGTGGGATACATATAGGTTGAGCTTTGGGCCGTCTCATGTTCATCTCATAGATCTCAAAAAATATGCTTTTGTAACAGTTTGATTTTCTTCTAGTTTTAATACTTTTGTAAAGGCTTAGGCCTTTTCTGGTAAATACATTATGGGCTAATATTTTATGGGCATATAATTTCGAACCATTTGTGAAGGTTTGGGGTCCATCCAAACAGCTTGTATGGAGGTTTATGTGACATAATCTTTGGAACAGACACCACACAGCTTGCATGCCATGAATTTGTGAAACCCTAGTAATATGCAGAGCCAGAGGAACCTTGCATGCCCCAAACTCCTAAAACCATCACCACAGCAACCC
>NC_141615.1:26849237-26946737 GCF_047967505.1 Dipteris shenzhenensis
AGAATATCATAGTTACGTTTGGTTAGACAGGTAATGCATGTTTTCCCCGGCTTGTTATCGCTTTACCTAGGAATATAGACAACCATATGGATTCTTAGATAATTTTATTTAAAAAAAACAATTGAGCCACAAGTGAAGTTTAAGTCACAAGTGGAGTAAGGAGCGAATGAGTGCATGGGTTAAGAAGGAATTAGACGAGGTATGGGACAACTAGTGGGCTTGGTATGTGGGGTGGTTTTAAAAAAAGTGTAAAGGGAAGATTTCAAGGGGATACATAAAAGAATAATTCATAGTTAGGGAAGTATTCATGTGTGCGTGTGTGTGTGTGTGTGTGTTACCTACTATCAGAGTACTACTAACATTCTAGTTAAGCACCTCATGGCAATGCAATCATAACCTTCAATCTTCTATAAAACAGATATATAGGATCCATTCAATACAAACCATACATCCAACCATGTAAAGAGGTTTCAAAGTTCACTGGACCCATTTCGATGTGGTAAATTCCTGTTAGCTATCTATTACATCCAAATAGTAATGTACAACACAGCATGTAAGTATGTTGTAGTGTTGTGATCTCAAGTGGTGGCAAAGGCGCTTTGGTCTCATTTGATGTCATCCACGCATTGAAGGTAAGCCAACTCACATGGCACCATCGCAACAGACCGATTGTTAGAAGAGCTCAAACTTGTTGCGAAAGCCAAGCTTCAAAACCAACTTACAGTTGTTATCCCTGTCACCAATGCACAAAAGATAACAAATGAGACCTCTTGGAATCAGCTTTGCCTTTAATGTTTCAATGTTATAAATTAATGAATTTAAAATCAAGGAGAGGTCATGTTCCTCAAATCAGAAAACACCTTCCTTTTAGGGGGAAAGAAATCTAGTATACCAAGGCATTTTGGGGGTTACAGACTAGCAACCCATGCCAACAATTAAGTGAAAACAACCATAACCAAGTAGAGCTAGGAACAAATTGGTTTCATTACATAGAGAGCATTGACATATTTGGGATGAGCTATCAAGATCGTGTGATCTACTTTTAAAGTACTTGTAAGGGCTTGAAGCAAATTCTCCATATTCACGTTCAAAGTTCCAAAAGGGGATGGCTGCACATACCTATGAACTTAACAAAGCTGGGTGGTAGTTATCCATGTTCTACCATAAGATGAGGCACCACAATGACAGCATGCATGGAGATAAATATGAATAAAATATCTACATTGACAGCTTTTGTGTATTATGCAATCCACCCGCAAGTCAAAAGGGAGTGAGCGAGGCTATATTCAATTCGTTAATTGTAGTTAGGGAAGACATGTAGGTAAAACCATCCAAGTATATATAAAAGGTGCTTTTGTCAAACGTTCAGTCATCTAAAAGCAAGTATACTGCTCCAAAAGAGACTGGGTCCCTTGAGCCTTCAAGCAATTAGCATGGGCACACATATTAGCTCTGCAAACAAAGAAAGCGTAGTAGAAGTAGTAGTAGAGAAATCTTAAAATTAAAACATAATGAAGATAACACTGCTGGAAATATTTATTCTCTGCCTCAGTCCCATCGACCTTCTACAGGTTCTAAACTCCAAGAGACCTCCAACAAATCATTTCGTATATAGAAACTTTGACCCATAGGCACATATACGAGAGCAAATGCTCAATCTATGAAGCCCATCTTAATCTCAACAACCTGAATTTGACAATCAGCCTCTTATTGCTTACACATGAGCTAACATGTCAAAAAAGGGCTACATTTCACAGATAGAAGCTAGATCCTAGTAGCAATCTACAAGTAGCAAACTAAATAACATTTTCTGAAACTTTTATGTAACCTTCTTTTTATGAGATTGAAACTATGTTAGTCGCAAACAATCTCCATGAAAGCCAGCCGTGTATCATCATAGTAAAGGGAATATGGTGTAAAATAAGTAAATGCTGGCCCTCTCTTCAATCTTGAACCTAACGATTCTATAAATAATTGATCGGAGTAATAGCTCGTAAACAAACCATAGTCCATTGTCAAACGAGCAATTTCATATACCAAGTGGTTGCAGCTATGTGGTAGACGTCCAAAACAATGAGTATCCCGAGTATTTAGCCAAGACTCAACTATACCTGCTTCATGACATCATTAGAGTTTATCCAAACAAGGAGAAAGTTGGAACAGATGTATCCAAGGAACATAGAAACTACTCATGAGAGAAACTGAGCGTATTGAAGATTCTCAGCGCCAGGGAGTTGCATCTCCATTCGAGGAAGGTGAAGAAACAAGGGAGGTCGTTCTCCCCTTTCTTCATGGCCAGTACACTAGGAGGTACATCTGCTCTTTAAGAGTCCATAGAGGTAGCACGTCCCACCCTTTACGACGATCAGAGTGAAACCAGGAGCAACAGAGCATGGCTGGAACCTAATATACTATGCTAGACTCATCTCCCCTATCCTGAGACTACCATGCTACGCCCAGCGTTAACATTCTCAACATAAGCAAACAACAATTTAAAGGGATGATACTCCAAAGTATACTTAAGGGGACTAAAGCATGAATCTATACATCGTGCCCTGGCTGACAATGGAGTATTGAAGGGATCTGAAAAATAAGGGAGCCAAATAAAGCAAAGGTCAACTGCTTGACGTTATGGAGCAAACAAATATAGAGCACCAGGTATCAAAGAGCCAATTGCCAAAGTGGAAGCTACCAGAGCTCAGATCACAGAGCTGGATAGGAAGGAAGTGGAGGCACCAAGTGCGGTGACTACTAAGCCTTATCGGGAGCCAAAATGTAACATGTGATGACTTGAAAAGGTGCTATCTCAAAGCACAATGATACAAATCTATGCAACTCGATGGCCCTCTATGAGACTAGCTAGCCTCCTTACGTTTGAAATTTGAGCATTTCAAAGTAAGTGGAGCACTCTGCCTCGCTATATAAGCGGAGAGTTGTGGCAAGGAAAGAGTCCATGGTGGAGTGAAGCGAAGCGATGACAATGGAGGATGGGGGGTAGATCCAAAAACTTGGGAGACGTCCATTAAAGCAGCCATCTGAGAATAGTTCTAGTCTCCAACAGATTTTGCTCCATTGTTTCATTTGGAGTCCCAACGTATCTACTTCAGTATGGGATGATCCTCCAGAAAAGTGATGACTCTTCTACAATGGAGGAGAGGTTAGAGATGTAGCCGGGGCTCATGGAACAGTTTGTGATGGCTTTTAAAGTCCCCAGAACGGTACCAACCATGTTTAATGCTCCAATATCTATGCCACCAAGGGCCATAATCATATAATGACTATTGTCATTCCCACCTCTCTAGTCTTTCTTCCTTAAGTTAGGAAAATAATGGATTCTCCTCCTTTGTTAAAATCTCCCACTAAGCTAGGATAAAGCGCCTCATCTCATTAAGGTGCCATCCCCCAATCCCATCTCAATTAAGGGATAAACCATTAGCATGTTGTCACTTAAACCCATCCGACATACATAAAATGCACTAGCAATGATGGAATTGTGGTATAATAGTGGTTTCAATACTACTACTAGTATCAAAAGGTACAAGAGTGTGTGATTCATACCGGTCTCTCTAAATTGTAGGACAAGTAGCAAAATCTATATGGGTATGGGTCATTAATATCTCGACTCTCTCTTATTTGGAGGAAACCCAATGACCATATTTTTCCTAGTGCATGTCATTAAATAAGCAAAATATTAATTAATTCTTCCTGACACATAGGACTTCTCCCAAGGTATTCTAGCAATTACTCAAGAAGAGTCAATTGCTCAAGGAAGAAGAGTCCCCTAGGGAGAGGCGTTTGTATGTGTGTGTGTGTTTATTTGTGCGTAAAGAAATAAGTGTCTGTGTGTGTAATACATTTACTAATCAAATTATGTGTGTGTGTGGGGAGAGGGGGGGGGAGGAGAGAGAGAGAGAGAGAGAGAGAGAGAGAGAGAGAGAGAGAGGAGATCTAAAAGGCAAGAAGTACGTGTAGGAATAGAGAGGGGCCCATGCACACAAATACACACTAGGGAAGAGGGTGTATTAAGAGAGGGGGAAGACACACATTCCAACTACAAGAGGGAATGAGAGTCCCGCGAAAAGGACAAGGAGGGAGGGGGGGGGAAACAAATTGACTAGAAGACACATGCACACACTACTTAATGTAAGAGAGGTTTATCTTTGGGTGGGGGATCTAGAAGGGAGGAAAGCACATGTATAGGTAGGAAGAGGAGTCCACACACACTAATATAGGAGAATGAAAAGATACACACATGCAATCCCACTGTGGGGAAGGAAATAGAGAACCTGCTAAAGAGGGGAAGAAGGGGAGAGGGCACACTCACACTATTGCAGGGAGGGTGGGTGACAAGGTACCTTAAGGATGCAAGGGCTCCATGACATACACTATTTTAATTGATGTTCTAATTTTGTGAACACACACACACACACACACATCTATGTTAAATTGAAAATTGACAACCTAAATATCACTCTAATGTGAGATTAGCAGTGAAGTTATCAAACAAGGGAAGCACATAATCCTGTATAAAACAAGGAAAGCCATGCATGAAATCTAAGAGGTCCAATGGACATACTATTTGTAAGAAACCAAAAAGAATTTAGAAAATCTAATCAACTCAAAGTCCCACCAAGAGGACTCTTATAACCCTAGGGATGTGATCCTCGAAATATGTAAGAACTATAAAAAACTTTATGGCAACACAATATACAAGATGATGAAGGCACTTACAATTGGGAATGTGTTGTTCTTGGGAATGTGTTAATGTGAAAGATGGGCATACAAGTCTCTTTACCCGTGACACACTGATGGATCTATTAAGTGAGCAAACTTTCACCCCTTAACCCTACGCATAACAAACCCCTCTCTCTCACTCTCTCTCTAACCCTACGCATAATAAACCCTTCTCTCTCTCTCTCTCTCTCTCTCTCTCTCTCTCTCTCGGACTTTCCCCATTGTGTGATTGGTTTTTACCTCACTGTGGCTTTTTTGAAAGTTGGTCATTTGATTTGAAATTTAATTTCTTGAATTAAAAACATTTTAGCCTCCCACCTTGAGACCCAACGGAGCGGGTCTCTAACCCGTCATAAACGGGTAAAGCTACTCGTTGGACTTGAATATAGACTTTAAAGTGGTTGACTCTCTCTCTCTCTCTCTCTCTCTCTCTCCCCCCTCAAGTCTTCTTACAGCCATCTCCACCTTTTCTCCCCCCCCGCCCCCTTCTCTCTCTCTCTCTCTCTCTCTCTCTCTCTCTCTCTCTCGTATTCGACAAGGCTGAGATCCAGAGGCAATGACATGATAGACTCAATAGTGGGTTGACGCATCAATCATTCTTGGGGACGACCTCTCCACGTTCACTAAATCAGGGACACGACCGACGAGAGTTACACTGTCTCTTGTCACACGTAGGGATACTAGGAGACCGCAGCAAGGTCATATGTGTTAGCACTTAGCCTTGGTATGGCCTTGTATGTCCTAGTCCTTAGTTGACCAGTTGACTTTGGGGCCATATATTGGCCACTCTTGTACTTTCTTCGTTATCCATTTGCAAGTACACTTGAGTTCCCTCAGCTTGTTTACTGCCCTGCATTCCATCTCCGTTCGATTGCTCCCACACCAATAGTGGTATCAGAGCAAGATTTCTTGCTCCTAGCCCCCTCCCGTGCTCTAGTTCAACCAAACTCACTCCTCTCAAGGAGGAAAACACCACAATTGAAAACGAGAGCTAATCCAATGCAAAATGAAGTGAGGGTGGGAGTGCCTTGTGTTTGTCTGCTTCAAGCATTAGTATGAGGTTTGGGAGTTTTTACAAAATAGCAAAATAGCATAGTCTCGACTTGAGATGCCATTCCAGATCTGAAGCTGCTATTAGAGCTCCCACCTATTGTTGCAACTTTCAACTGCTATTTCCTGCTCTTCCAACTCCTGCAAGCTCACCATTGCAACTGTTAACAGTATTCTATCATTTCATCACCATCATATGTGTCTTTGAGCTATTCCAGTTGTTGAAAATAACCCCAACTCAAATTGCTTGGGCTTTACTTGTAGTATCGCTAGAAGAAGCTTTCCATTGCACACATGGTGAGGGGACGTCTAACCTCCCTCACCTGAAACCATACCCCATAGGCCCTTGGCCACTAGCAGATGCCTCATCATGCCTCATCATAGTTGGTGCCATCCAACTTATCCTCTGCAGCAAGCATCCCAAATGTATTATTACCAGCCATTGTAGCAGCAAAGAACTACAACTGAGTGCAAAATGCACAACAAACCCCCCAAACTGGCAATGCCAACTGATTGCACCGAAATCTGAGTGCAAGTACCTGCAATTCATAACCCACAGGCACGGTGGCCTGCAACAAAATAGATCTCCAGGAAAGAATACTCCAAATCCAAGCAAAGAATCAACAAAGCAATACCAAGTAATGCTGAAATGATAAGAAAGTGCAACTTCAAGCATAAAGGACAGGTCTATGTGAAGAGATATCTCAGATCTGAGTAAAACGCAGCAATGTTTGACTCCAAGAAACCAATGTTTGGGAACATACAAGCTGCAGCAGGAGAAAGAAAGAAAGAGAGAGAGAGAGAGAGAGAGAGAGATCTAGCAAGTCGGGCAGCAATGACATGGAGGGGTAACCTCAGTTTTGAGGAGTCTGGGTAGAAAATACACTAAGAAAACAGGCGACTGCCTGTGTAATCTCAGAAAAGAGGGATGAGCAGATGGAATGCTAATTGTGAGCAAGGTGTGGCTGGAACAGATGGTGAAATGGCGCCCGAATAACAGCAACAACCAACATATAACAGGCCGGGCCTTTGTTGTGGTGGTAGGCGATCCCAGCGAGAGCTGAACAGAAGTTTTTTATGATGACCTGCAGCTGGAAGTAAAACACAACCTTCTGTGGCGGGTCGGCCTGCTAAACCAGCAAAAGGAAGAAGTTGTCAAACAACCACAAGGCATTCTAAAGCAGATTTTGAAGGGAAGACAAGATTCAAGCGAGAAGGTACAAGACTGTCTGGATTGAGTGAATGAGAATGAATGAGAATGAGTGCCAAGTACAAGATAAACACAAGAGGGTGTTCAACAGGGAAAAACCTCTTGGTCAGGGAAAAAGTGCCCGGGCTAATCCTAGAGCGTTCACACACCACTACCTCTGACATAAATGTCTACATATGGCAAGAGGAACATAAATACCTACAATTGACTTCCAATCCTTTATCATAATCCCTATTGCCCATCCTTTTCAACGACATAATCCAAGCAACCTAAGTACCTGAAAACCATGACCATGCATCTGGCAGTCCCCTTGTGTTGGGGGGGGGAAAAGGAAACATATCAAACAAGCAAATACTAAGAATTTCACCACTGCCTCTTTTTTTTTCAAAAAAGATACTTCATTAAGTATGAACAAAACCCACGAGAGCAAGCTCAAAGCGGAAATACATCATGCAATGCACGAGAAAAAACTCCTCATAAAGAGGTGGAAAACAACCAAGGTTGAGGCTGAATTTGCCATCTCAACCCTATCATAGACTCAGAGAAGAAGGATGAACCCCTCCATTCTCTAAAGAATGCAGCCCTCTTTGCAAAAGCTGCGTGAGGGCCCATGCATGCTCGCCCAAATGGCCATCAGTGTGTGTATAGTGTTGGTCCATATATTGCCAAAGTGTGAGAAGGGTGAACCAGCGACCCATCCAATGCCTCTGTACATATAGCTCTCCAGATATGCCATGCTACCACTACCTCATTTGGGTCATGCTCATATACAAAATCCGCATTTTACGATTGCAACAATTCTTGAGCTCCCTATACTTCTCATACTGGGTGGTCTCGGTCTCTCACAAGATGTCATATTTATTCTTGAGATACTTCACTCGCTCCCAATGTAGACCAAATCCTCATCAACAGTCTTGCCATGCCGCAATAGGTGCAAACTCTGGTATGCTCAACAGTAGTGATACCCATATGGACATCTTGTGTATGGATCTACAAGGAATCTAATAAACATTCATTCCCTGAGACTAGAGGCATCCATTGGAAAAGAAATTCTTCCACTACCGACTTGCACGCAGAATAAGTAGTGAAGAAGCCAGTTCCAATGACCCAAGGCTCAAAATCCAAGATGGAACATCTCGACCATCTTTGTATGTGGCGAGCCTTACCCATGAAACACAACATGGCTGTAGTTACAATCTTTAGGAAACTCCTTAGCTTCCTCAAGCCCTGATGCAGCTCCCTGTTCATATCACAGAGGATTTCCTAAAAAGAATCAACCCCACGTTCTTCTCCTAATATCTTTCCAGGGTTTCCTATGGCTTTAAAGGCTTGCTGACTGGTATTTGCAGTTCCCTCCATTACTTGAATGCCGAGCACTGAGTAGTATAATCAATTAATAACAGACTACAACAACGTTGCACTGGTTTAGAAAGCGTTAAGTGTGAGAGGGGGAAAGGATCTGCAGAGTTTGAAGCAATCACATTCTCCAGGATCATACACCCTAATGTCTGTGATCTTTTTGGTTTCAAGCACCGAGAACCAACATGTGAGGCTGTTGCTCAATTTCAGAAATTTAGCTTTTGATCAAGTCACACTACGATGAAGGCCAGGACCAAAAGCAAAGGTGATCGGGCCAATTCTTCTTTACCTAAATTGATTCAGGCAAATGCCTGCAAAAGTAGTCCTTTAACAAGCATGATTAAAAAATACTTTGGGACATGATCTGGTTCAACGATCGTGTTCTTAGCATAGACCAGGAGGCACAACTTGGCTGAAAAGCTTAGCAGAAACTCGCACGTCTGATAACAAGTCTGAAAGGCATACAGCTAAGAGAATTAGGTTTACTCCAAAACCTAGAATCCTCACACGCAAAACATGTGTTCACTTCAATAGACTTCATTTCACACATGAGCAAGTGTAGCAAATGTCAGATAAGCAGAAGGAACACATGAGCACTACCTAAAACCATTGCCATTTGTAACAAATCCTGCTTCACTTCTTGCCACTATGGTTCAAGCAGGATGTCATATGAAACAGTCAGACTTGTATCGGCTATCAACTTATTATAGATTCACGTGAAGAACAGTGAACAACTTCCAAACACTCCCGATTGCAAGGTAAGCGAATTAATATATGTCTGGCCCTTCTTCCAGACAAATTGAGGCAAATGCAGGTCGACAAATGTCTGAGCAATTGTTGTGTGCCATCAAGAAAATTTGATCGTTCTGCCACGTACTCTCTAGCCACTGCCTCGCTCGGATCTGCCCCAATATGACTGCATCACAAAAGGCGATGCTGGCAGAATTCTTACTGTAATTTCAAAAAAAAGAGGTCAAGGCCACAATCATTAATATGAAAAGTCATTTGACAAAGCAAAAATTATATGATACAACATACCTCCCACGAGGTGGTGTTGACGTCACAAACCCAATAGATTTCCTTACGCTAAAATCTTCCCTTGGAATAGCGCTTCCTTCTGATGCAGTGTTCTTAAGTTGCTTCTTACCATCATTCCTCCTAGAGAACAATCCAGAAAAGCGAATGCCTTCAGGACGTGCAGGATAATTCATGAGATGATTCACATACCATCCAGATCTAGCATCTAGAAATAAACAGTAGACTCACATCGAAGACCAGAAACTGTACTCCTCTGAAGTAGGAGCATAAACTGTGGCTCCTACCTCCATCACCCCCTTGCGAAAGAGACATAAGGAGACTCGCAAAAGACAACTATTCTCAGTCTGTGGTACACGTTCTCTCCCTTGTGTATCCAACTGAGCATGCCAGGCTATTGTTCCTTCTTGAAAACACTGATAAAAAGTTTTCAACTTTCCTGTGGTCTGAATCTTTGCCGGAAACAGAAGCAAGCCGGTTTCATAGGACTTCTCAAGAAATGTTGCTAGACATGCTGCACTCCGAGCTACAAATTTAGCACAACCATTGGCATGCAATTCACCTCTCTCTCCTGTAGAAGATTGGGAAACAATAGACTGCAACTCAGTGATTCCAGTGTCTTTATGGCCACTTTCAGAAACAACCGCCATTCCAGACAAAGGAATCCGCCCTCTTTTCTGAGGTCTTCTAGAAAGTGCTTTGGCATGTCCCTCAGAATCAGTGATCCATAAATCCGCATAAGCAAGGCTGTCAGGGAAATCATCTGGAAATGAAGGTAATCCAGCCTGCACCATATAACAGTTATTGCCAGCAAGTTCACAGGATACAAATGCTACCTTTAAAGTCACTATGGCTAAAAAGTAGCAAAGCAAACATTGTACAAACCTTGCATAAAGGAATTGACTAGCTTTAATAAAACTATTAAGTCCTCCAATGCATAGTCACAGAAAGAAGATATTTTGTCATGCCAATTCACAATATATCACAACTCATGGACCTCCAATCCATTCACATGCAAGAGAATTACCCCAAGGAAAATACTTCACATAAGATAAGTCCCAATTTACAGCACCATGAATAGCAAGACTCACGCTTAGGAAGTACTAGACCAAGAACTCAAGCAACCAAAAAAGAATATAAATTCTCAAATCTCCTTAACCATGAGCGTTAACTTTAATCTCAAATCCAAAGGTATACATCTCTATGTTCTTGATTGAAGACGTTACTTCATGTAAGATAACATTATGAAATACAATGCTCAAATAACAATAGAAGGTAAATTGCAAGAGAAACAACCATATTAGGGTCCGTTATGCCCCTAACTAAATGGGGTTAGCTTGACTAACCATAGACCTAATCCGAGTTAAGGGAGACCTAGATGGGTTAGGTATTAACTAGATATCAAGTTGGAGATGACCTAGGGTTAGCTTGGCTAATTATAGCGAGGAGCTAAGGCTACATAGGCGGTACACCAGAGGAGTGTGTCTTGGTGGTATGGCCCACCAAGGCCTTTGAAGCTACTCTACCCAGAGAGACCCTAGATCACCTCGTTGGGGGGGGGGATTGGCTCTACGGTTGGATAGTGGGTTTGACATTGGCACCATGTATGGTGTGATTTTTTGGTTGTCTTGAATCTTACAGTGAAAATCAATAGACCCTGGAGTGGGGGACTTAACATTGGAGAGCAGTTATGATTTACCACACTGTGAAAAAGGGAAGATTCTACCAAGTAAAGCTCTTTTGTGAAAAATCAGAAAGACTTCTTCACAAAGGGACTTGAATTGCATCGCCATGCCCTTAATAACCCCACGATTCTCCACAAAAGAGCTAGCATCGTGGGCTGAAAGATTCGGTGTTGAGATGGAGCAAGCACGAGCCTTGAGCTTCTGCAAGACAAGAAAAGACATATTGTTGTCTATTGGCTTCTTTGGCATAAGCTAACTATATTGGAGCTCAGCCAAACTCTCTTGGGCAAGGCGAGCCCTAGTGGCTAACCAAGTCCTCCTATCCACGGCATGGTACATAGCCTCCTACTAGTGCTTTCACAAGGGGGGCATAGGGCAGCTTAGGCACAAGGAAAGGTCCATCGTTGATGCAAGGGTGTGGCAACGCTTATCCAGAAAACTCATCTGCTTGCACGCAAGGGAAAAGCTTTTGGCTAGCCCTCGGTGTTGAGGAGTTTGAGCACCAATCCCTTCTTTAGCATCTGAAGGTCCGAGATCAGGAGGGTCACAAGTTGGGACAACGGACGCACATTGGTTGGGCACAGTGAGACACTAGCTTGACTAGCTCCTTTTGGCACATGGTGCCTGCTCCCCCGAGATAAGAAGGCATGTGCGAGAATCCTTGTAGTAGAAGTTGAGAGATTCGAGCAAGCTCCATATGGAAGGGAGACCATGGCAGTGCAATAAGTAGCCGCAGGAAGCTATACTCTATAAAATCAGCACCATGCAGCTGGTCGCTGATTGTAGGCATCTGTAGCATGCAGCAGAAGCTTCTGTACAACCTCCTTCTGTACACCCTAAAGGGATTGCATGTGGTTGGCAAAGATGCCAAAGGGAGCTGATGGGGGCCTACGAGTGATTGTTGGCTCATTTGTCCATGGGTGACTGTTTTGGGCAGCCCTTGCCTTGCTTTAGGAGACTCCTTCTTCTCTATTGCTAGTTGCAACCTTTGCAATCATGTTAGGCTCTAAAGGTGTTCCTCATCCTTCACGCAACAAGCAGCCCCCCCCTCACAGCAACGCTACAAAACTCTATTGGACTTGCTATATATATATAGGACAACTTGGTCCTTTAGATGCAAATGACACATATTCCCACGAATGAACCATTCATTCTAGAACCTTCATTTATGAAAAGAAAGAATGTGAGGAGGTGTATCTTGATACTTGTCTCAATATATACCTAGATGAATCCAAGAACATTCCCTTACTCATCCTCTAAAAACGCAACATAGTGCAGTTTCGATCTCACGATAGTCACTCATAAGATTGAAAACCATAAACTCCATCACACATAGCAAGGACTAGCTACTGTGACATCCCCACTGACATCATCAGCGCCCAACAGTGGGTGTAGACCATAGTATAAAAGTATGCTTTCACACATACAAATCCACACACCCACACATACTTGAGCATCCATTTATACAAAGTCTTCGTACTAAGTTTTTGTCGGCACTCCGAAGGTGAAGGGCAAACTCAGCCATGACGAAGGCTAGCACTGAAGGAAAAGGCTAATCAAAAAGTAGTCCAAATCTCTTCATTCAAGCTACAACTGCTTGTGAAGTCTAAATGATTTCATTTTAGTCTCTCCCAAATGAGCATCTAAATCTAAATCTAGCTGATAGGGCAACGTACCATTTAAGATAGAAATAATTATCGCAATACCAGCAGGCCGCAACTTGGACGAAAACTTCACAAGGTGAAATTTGCATGTCCGCTAATACGGCAGAAGCATATACCTAGATGAATCCAAGAACTTGTCTCAATTTTTGGATGCGGGGGGAGCAATGGAAGGGACTGCTTCTTTGGCATACCATGCCTAGGGTGCCTGCTTCAATCCATAGAGGCCCTTTTCCAGCCTAGAAAATTTGATTTTCAAAACCTTCAACCTCAACTCTTGGAGGTACATCATAAAGGAAAGTTGTCAATATGTCAAGCTGATGAGCCTCCCAATGCCTATGGCAACGACACACCGAATGGTGACGTGGGAGCAAAGGTGTCCTCAAAGTCAATGCCATGTTGTTGTAGCCTGTGCATAGCCTTTCGCAATAAGGCGGGATTTGTAGCGGTCTATGCGCATCAGCTTTTACCTTGTAAACCAATTTTATGCCTATGGCACGCTTGCCTGTTGGCAAGTCGGACAACTCTCATGTGCCATTTGCATGAATGGAATCAAGTTCAGCTCTCATGGCATCCATACATTCCCTGCTATCAAATGCATCCTTAAGGCATAAGGCTTCTTCATTACAAGCAGTGGCAACCAATGCAACGATGCATTTGTTTCTGACCACCTCTAGTGTGGGTAGCCAAGGGTTCAGTTTGCTCACTGTACCTAAGAGTATCCAAGAGCCACCTTGGCATATTTTCAGCTGTGTAATAACAGTGCTTTCCTCTGCAACTTCTTGTTCAATAGCAAGATCATCAAGTGGCTGCAAATCAGGCTAACACCGGCATCTTGAGGAGGTTGAGAACTGTTAGAAGCATCTGTGTGTGGACCACTGCACTTACCGCTATGAATCTATGTTTGTCTGAAAGAGGGCAAGCAAGGAAACAAACACATCAGAGGCATCTAGTTGATGGGATATCTCAAGGTGTATGCCCTAGGCACACCTTGGTTTCTATGTGTGTGTGCTAGAGGCACATTAGGTGCCCATAAGCACTGTTAGGTGGTGGTAGAAGCCACATAGGATGATTGAGAGAATCTAGGAGCAGATTGAGGAGATGATTGTGGAGCTCAGAGGTCATCAGTGATGTCAGTGATCATGTAAGAGGTGCCTACTTAAGGACCTCACCTTTCTTCATTCTATAAGCGAGAATTCTCAGTTTGTGTTCACTCCATGCTTTCCTTTCAGTTCACCAACATGGTATCAGAGCCGTATGATCCTCCTTAAGCCCTAGTTAGGTGCCACATCATCATCTTCTTCCTCACCTCCATCTTCCACCTTCCCTTCCAAGGTCGATTTTGGAAGTGAGAGTTCTCTTCAAACTTGCATTCTCAGCATCTCATCTTTCAGGAGAGTCTTCCCAAGGTCAGGGCGAATCTGCAGAACGAGCTATACAAGCTATCTCGCCATTTCGAGGCGGCATTGTCTCAGGAAGCTGCGTCGACCTTCTTCCTGGTTCTCACTGTGGAGAGCAACATTGTCTAATTCCTTCCAGAGGGAGCTGGGCGACATCACGACCTTGCTGCTCATCAAGTCTGAGCTCATTTGGAGCAACATTCGGGTAGATTTCGTCAAAAAACCAGTCCACGGTTCTTCTACAATGCTAGGCGTCGTGTTTATCTTCTGCGCGATTCCTTTCTGAGGGTGAAGCTCTACATGTTTACCTTCCTCTCCAGTGCAAAACCCCTCTGAATTTCGACCTCTACATGACGAATTGGAGCAGATTTCTGAGCTGCCTCTTTGGCCATGAAAGCTTGACTATGCAAGTCTAAGTTTGACTTTGGACAGTCAAAGATTGACTGGTAGTTTGACCAAGATTTATTTTCAATTTGCTATGCTCATTTTCTAGCATCTACTTGGTCATCTTTTGCTTAGACATCTTGCATAAATGTTGCTCTGACTAATTGCCTTATGCTTTGACATTTACTTAAGTCACATAGAGAAATCCAAGTCAAAGTATTCAAGTAGTTACTCTTTCAAGGATTATTTTTTATTGCTCATATTTCACTTGTAAGGCACTAGACACTGCCCTCGGGTAAGACCTTGCCATGGAAGCTAAGACCTTTTTTGAGAAGTTGGATGGAACTAATTTCCATACTTGGCAAACAAAAGCCAAGTTTATGCTTTTGAAAAAGAAGATATGAAATGGAAAGAAGTCTACAAAAGAAAAAGCTAATTGGTTGATCAAAGCCAAAAAGGAAGCAACTACAAAGTCAGAAACTGCCAATCTACTTTCAGTTGATGTGCCTCCACAAGATGAGGCATCCTATGAAGATTATGCTTTTTGAATAAATAATGAGTGTGTGCACTAGTAGAGAAAGAAACATGAAGATAGCTGCTTATATTAGGAGTGTACAGTCACATCAAAATATGCCTACAAAACTTGAATTTTGATAAGCAACTTAAAAAAAGGTTGAGAAATATGTGGTCTTTATTTGCAAAAAATCATTTACTCATCATTTACCTCAGTGAAAATCCAATGATGTTCCCGCAAACCAATTACATGACCTCCTCCAAACACAAGCGGCACCCAAAATGCTGAAACCCAGCTCAAAGGTAAGATAATAGACCACCTGCCCATTGAATCTTATTTGAGTACTTCTTTAACCAAGGGAGGAACAGAAGAAAACAGTATGAAGGCAAGAGAAAGTTGCAGCATCAGCCTTGCTTATGTTTGATTCACTAGATCAAATATCAATCATTCAAAAGAAGGGTCAAAGTTTTAGTTTTACTAATAGCTTTTTTTCAATACAAAGGTTTGCCTAACAACAAGAGAAAAAAATAAGCAAGCAAAAGCTCACCCACAAGCTGATGGATTTTGACTGTCATGTTTTAGAAGCATTACAGGACAAATATAATTTCCAGAAAGACCTTTTCTTTTTCCTGACATCTTGCCGTTGTTGACACCATCTTTCAGAAATCCATAAGAGGTCAATCGATTTCTATGCCGCATCTCGCTAAGACACTTGTCACTTATGGGTGGCCTGAGTTGACCACCTGAAGAATCAAGATGTTGTGCCCATAAAGGATTGATCCCTTGAAACTTAAAAGCAGATTCCTTTGATTCATCTACCATAATTACCCGTGCGTCTACTCCATGTCCAATTTGGATATCCCCATCTTCATTATCTGGTTCATGTGCTTTACTGCTTTTCATTTCCTGACTGTTGAGCAGCTTATGACCTCGGGTTTCAGAATCGAATTGATGACAAGAAGGTGATAGCAAGCATCGTTCATTCGGCTTCTGCCGAGGATCAAAAACCTCTATGTTTATGATAGATTTCCCTGGAAGTTCATTTGGCTGAACCAGTTGAGGGAGTTCCCATAGCTTATCGCACTTACCTTGTTGATTCCTGAGAAAGGGGGACAGGCATGGCACCCAAACTCAGAAAATATTCCATGAACAAACACTACACCCAAAAAGGGAGTGAAAAGAAGGAAAATAGACTTAAAAGACAGTTGCGTGATACAGGCACGGCACCCACACTCAAGAGGATATTCCACGAACATGATCTAAGAAAAACACCACACCCAAAAAGGGCATGGAAAGAAGGAAAATAAACTATAAAAAGACAATTGCATGATAGAAAGACATAAACCCTAGAACTACCTGCAGATCGGAAAAAGTACTTTTGTTAACACTTCAAAAGACTTTGTTCCTAGAACGTCTATACGCCCCAAATCTCCTCTTCTTGAGAAACAACGAACTGAGACATCACCAGACTCTTCACTCTGAAAAATTACTGACTTGTAAGAAGGAAAACTGAGATATAGACTGAGCTCTTTCACAACAAAACCACCACAAAATGTACATAAAAGATTATGTCCAATATCATAGTCTTCATACCAGTTTGCAACAAACTGCTTGTAAGGCTTGAAGTGCCTCATCAAAGGCTGCAGCATGAACCCACAACCAAAGGCTTTTTTCTATAGACCCTTCACTTGGTCCTGCTTCACAAGCTAACGTACCAGGATCTGGTAGAACGGGCCTCCATGCTAAAAGAACTGGGGCAATGACCTTGTAGGAAGCTTCCCCAATGTGATGCAACTGTTAAATCAGTAACTGAGTTTATGTGTGCGAAAATTTATGGTGAACAAAATACAGTATAGTGCATAGATGCAGGTGTACTGTGAATGAACAGGAGGAGAACCCACAACAGCTGTGCCAAAGCATGCTCCAGAAAGCACCAATTGTTCTGCTTCACAAAGAGGGTCGGTAGAAGGTGATTCGAGCATGAGTTGCATGACCATTGAGATCTCCTCCTGCAATAAAGATGATCTTTACTTATTATTCTTGTTTTAACCGAGTATCAACAACTGAAAATGCTATCAACACCAAAAAATCAGTCTATATATCTGTGAGGCCAGCAGACACTAGTACATTTCCATCGTGTTAAACTGTCACTCACATGGACACAGCACAGGAGGTTTCAAGAGGGGAAGAAGACAGTAAAAAGATCATATCCAGTCAGATATGGTATGCACCTCAAGTGCATCCCGCAAGCCAATAACTTGTAAAGGAATACCCGTCCCCATAAAAGCTCCCAACCAAGTAGACTCTATGATAGGCATGTCATCTGTATCTATCCACTCTGCTGGTATGGCTGCATCTATCTACTGCATCCTGACTGTACTCCCTCTGAGGTGGCCAACTGATAAGAGTCTTTGATCCTCTACAAGCTTCCTGAAAGCCTTCCAAGCACCTATTGTGGAAGCAGGTCCCCTCTCCCATCTAGACCACTGCATATAATGTGACACTCCTAGTGATCTGCCATGCTCATCCAACAAATAGTCATTCCACATGACTGGCTGCCGGTCTATTTCTTCGCGAGAGCAGGGTGGAGCTCTCCGAAGAGTGCCTCTAGAGCTGCCCCAAGCTTTTAGGAATGGCAGCCATGAGAGGGGAAGAGGGAGATCTAAGATGGGCTGAAGTAAAAATCCATCTCGAGCTGTCCATCCAATCTCCCCCGTGAGAAGGTGCACAAGACTAAATGTTGTGCAAGAAAAAATCTTCAGATGATCTTCTTTTGGAGATTGCCTTCCAACCTATTAGGATTGCAAGTTACATGGAGTGGGGCAAGGACTCTCAGTGGTATCTTAATCCTGACCCTGTTCTCCTGGCACTTGGGTCTTGAAGACTATGGTTATATGGTGGTTCCCCCATTAGGTTCTTGCAGTGGGACCTAGGGGAGTGGGAGTGGATTGATGAAGGGCACCGAGAGAAGAGCATCCCCTTCTTTTGTTACACAGTCAGAAATGACTGGAGATTTCAGCTTAGCAGTAGAGGTGGGAGGCCCTCCAGAGCTCCTCATTGGGATAGTTTTCAGATTTCTACAGAGACGCAGAAAAACTTTTGGAGGACGCTCTAGAAATCCCTCAGGAATAGAAAGATCACTCTCTTCTTTTGGATTTCTATGCATGGAGGGATTGCAGTGAACCTGTCAAGATCACGATTCACAGTTCAAGGCTGACCCTGCTTGTCCTCGATACCACGCAGCAGTTGAGTCAATTCAGCATTGCCTCTGGGACTGCAAATAGACGAGGATGATTTGGAAGGGTGTTGCTAGGATTTTTAGCATATTTCATAGAGCACCCTTCTTCATGACTTGGGGATCAGTGGCATGGTTATCTCTTATTGGGCCTCAGGTGTTTTTCGAGGGACATGACTCAGACTCAGCCTTCATTATACGACGACACTCTGTGGAATCTTGTTCTCTCCAGGATGTTCCCTTCATCCCTTTCAGAGCTGCTCATGCCTCGGTGGACACATCATGGAAGATTCTTGCTAGCATTGCAACTTGGCATATTTGGAGGGCCAAATGTATAGAGGCGATGGAGTGTTCCCACGTTCACCCCTCCCAATCTATGGCTAGTATATGGATTGATACTATACACACATTGGTGGCCATCTGGGAGAACATGCAAGGATCCTCTAGAGCAGCTACTGCCCGAAGAGGTGCTTTTTTCAGAGTTTGGAGAGAATCTCCTTTCTTCTCTGAGTCTCCTTCAAGGTTGAGGTGGCACTTTCAGCCTCCACCTTGGGATTTCGTTAGCTCGTTTTGAGCTGGTTTTTTTCTCTCATGCATGGCATGATGTACTCCCGCATTTGAGCTTGCTCTTGCAATTTTCATTCATACTTAATGAAGTAATCTTTTTGGGGTAGAAAAGGATATGGTATGCACATCTCACGCCTATAAGACTGAAAAAAAAAGGGAATATCTGATATAGAGCCAGTTAGGTCCCCAAAAAGAAAGTAGTATACCATGTGAGAGTTGTTTAAAAAAGGAGACTGAAAATTTGTCATTTATACAACCCATAACTTCAGTCGTGAAGATTCAGCCTGTGCATGGAACTGTGATGTGCATCATTTTTTTGTAGGATTATCTGTTTCCATTCTAGTACACATTTGATTCAATAGCATAGTAATTTTTAGGGCCCATTTTGTGGGCACTAATGGAAGGGAGGAAAGAATCCCGATAAAAGAAGCACTCTAGTATAGGCATTTGTGCCTTGGAGATTGGGTCTTGAAACAACCCCAGTGGGCATGTAGCCCAAAAGGGGAACTCAGCCCCCTCCAATAGGCTTTTTGAGGCAGTGGGGACTACTTCCGCTCCATTAAAGGAAGTGGTAGTACGATATTCCAGCTGGCAGAATGGAGACAGTACAATTGCTGCAGTACTACAATCATCAGCTGAGAGCATAAAAGGGGCGTGCAACAATTCTGCAGCTGCAGCCCGCTGAGATGTGGGTAGCAAGCATCGGGTGATGAAGCGCAACGCTTCAGCGTCCTTCACTTTGCATAGGGACTGACACTGCACTCCACAAGTGGCCTTCTTGTAGATTGCAGCTACGTTGTTACATTTTGTATAGGGATAGTCTCCAGTGATCAATTCCAGCATGCACATTCCAAAGGAGTACACATCCACCAGCTCGTCATAATTCTCTTGGAACATCTCGGATGCCATAAACTCGAGGGTGCATTGCATGGAGGTGATGGGTGTCGCCAAGAGGTGCAGCCAATCCGAAGTCGCCAATTTTGAGTGTAGGATCGACGTTGCATTTGACAAAGATGTTGTCGCACTTTAAATCTTTATGTACAATGGGAGGAGTCTAGGAATGCAGGTGAGCCAATGCCATCAAGATTTGGTGGCCCCAACTCTTGACTGCGTTTCTGCTTACATGCCCATGTATGGTGCTGCGATAGCTGAGCAGGCTCGTAGAGCAGAGCTGCATGATAAAACGGATTTGGCCAATCTTGGGGTCGACCAATCATGGTAGAAAAGAAAGAAAGAAAGAAAGTCTATTAACGTCCACTGGAGACCAAAAGGTCTATGGGATAGCAAGAAACCCTCTAGTACATCTGCTTTAGGGAGGGCACATGGCAGCTCCCAAGGAGTGCAAAAAGAAACCCACATTATTTTAGAGTACCTACATAATAGTTTGAAAGAGTAAACAGCCATACATTAGTTTAAGACTGAGAGTCTTTTGGTTTTGATTTAAACTCTCTGATTAGGGCTACACCTTCACGGTAAACTGCCCATTTTCCATCCTTTCTGGCAGCCTTAACTTTAGCTAATTCAGTTGCCTTATTCTCGAGTTGAGCCTGTGTAAGCTCCTTTGCTATCCATACTTTGGTACCCTTCAGCTTGTAAGATTGTCGAAGAAGCTTGATCCGCATATCTTTTGACTTCAGTGTAAGGATTGCATGCCCTTTATAGTGCATAATAGAAGTTGGCCCGGAGTCGTCATCATCCTACTCATCATCATCCACCCATTCAATGTTGGGCAAGCTTGCTTTGATCTTTGTCAATATTTCACTATATGTGTCCTCCTCTTTGTACCAATCTTCTGGGAGTCCCCCTATTCTAATCTTCAGCGCATTATCACTTCTAGCTTCGTGTTCTTTGATCTCTACTTGAATATCAGACTTACTTGCTTTGGTGTCCACTTCCACAATCACTTCCTTCTTAGTAGTTTGTACTTCAATGTGAACAAGATCTATGACTGTAGAGACTAGCTACAGGGTAGACGGGGAATCCTTACAAGATTTTACAGCCTCATCAATTACTGCCTGCTTACCAGACCCTTCTAGAACGTGAAGTCAAGCCTTTACTTCTGCCAATTCCAATCGTAGCTCTCTCACTGCCTGCAACAGATAAAAAATCTGATCCTGTTGCCCAAGGATGGGTCATTTTGCACCTTCGTGTTCATAATTCCATGCATAAGGAGAGGGTGTCATGGCTGCAACTGTGGAGTACCGAGTTCTGATGGAGGTTGAAGGAGTTGAGGGGGACTTGGAGAAGAGGGTAGGCCAGTCCATAATTGGTTGTTTGTTGAACCCCCTAGTTGAACCTAACCCCCGGGTTGGATTGGGGGTTTAGCCCAACTCGGGGTTAGGGTTAATGCGTTTGTTGCTGACGGGCTGCTAACGAGCAACGGGGTTGTACGAGCAGAGAAGTATGGATAGAGTGGTACGGACGGGGCTGTACGGGCGGGAGAGGTACGGACGCGAGAGAGAGAGAGAGAGAGAGAGGCTAAACGGGTGAGTGGGGGCTGAGGTGGAGAGACTAAGCGGAGCGGAGGCGGAGTGAGTGAGGGGTGGCGAGGCTGAGTGGAGGGGCTAGCCAGGGGACTGAGCGGAGAGGCTGAGCTTGAGAATTCCATCGTGATTAATAGTCTTAATTAGGAGCAGTTCCTACGTGACCTACTCATCACAAGCCGAATCGATGGGCATGACTTCATTCCAAGCCACCTCCTTGCAATCAAGGCGATCGTAGGCACGGTAGCAAAGGATGATCAGCCCCTATGCACTATAGACAAAGGCCAACAAGGTGGCACATATATGGCCATGGATGGGGATAAGTATGAACCTAGCAAATGGACCAAACAGAGACTGGAAGGAGCCTTATAAAAGCTGGATCCTGGTCAACCAAAAGACAGCAATCTGTGGAATCGGCAGCCCTCTAACTGATCAACTGTCTACAGACTTGGAAGTCTGTGAAACTGGTCTGTTACAAAACTGGTGGATCAGCATAAGGAGGGGGACAGACAAAGGTGCTCCCTCCCCTATATAAAGGGGACATTAGGTGTAGGAAAGGGGTAGGGGGCAGATTCGAGAAAGGGGGAAAGGAGAGCGAAAATGAGGGTAAGAAGGGGTAGGAGAGAGAGGAAGAGGTGGGAAGTAGAAAGAAAGAAAGAAAGTTTATTAAAGTCTTCGGAAGACCGATGGGTCTATGAGACTGTGAAAATCTTGGTACAAACGAGCTGTGAGAGTGGAGCTACTAAACGAGCATCCACACCAATGCAAAATGATAGTACTAAGTACAACATAGTCATGCCAGTGGTCAACTGCATATCAATCTCATCATCATCATCATCATCAAGACATCAAGGTGGATGAGGCAATGGAGGCATGAAATTGGCGATAGAGTGTTGTCGATTGCTCACGAGTGCGGCCTTGTGATGTTTCCCGGTCATAGCTCTGCGCCTAACAAGGGCTAAAGTAACCCTTGTCGGCTGGCTCGACTCTAAATAGAGAGGGGATATCCCCAAGTGTAATCTATGCGTCAACCCTATGTCTGAGCTGTCAAGTCACTTGCTTTGGGTCACGATCATGTCGAGGCCTCGTATCGTGCGGGTCCATGTGATCTGGCTGGAAAAACTCCGTGATAGAGCTCTGAGAGAAATCTGCCCAAGAAGAAGTCATGTTCTTGTCTCCGTGATCAAAGTAGCCTCTCGCGATGCCTGACTCCCTCATGAATGAAAGCCACTAAGCATCTCTGGTCTAGATGGGAGAGGAATTGGGACAAAACCCCAGAGCTATCTCTGAAGAGGCTGTAGAAACGCCCTCAGATCTCATAGTAAACACGACACCTAAAGATGAAGTGCTCCTCCGTCTCAACCTCCTGTATGTCACATAATGTGCATATGTGCCTCTCCCTGGGTAGGCCCTCTACTCTGCCACTTTCAGTACGAAGTCTATGTAAAGAGACCCCAAACTGCCCAATACAAATAATGGTCCAGGTACATGGGAACCCCAAACAAACAGCTTCATTAAAGAGCTTTGCTAAGATCAGGGCTAGGAGGTTAATCCCATATGCACAACCCCTGATGATCCTTCGCTCGGCCCTTATGAAGTCTCATTACGGCATCCTTCACTCCTCCCCTAGTGAAGAGTGTGCAAGATGTGGGGCGTGGCATATGTGAGAGGTCAGGAAGTGGCTGATTTGGGATATCATATAGCGTGTGTGCATAGTTATACCAGACCTGAGTGTCAGTGAGTGGTGAGGGGGACCGTCCCTCTGTTTGAAATGTCACTGCCCCACCTGTGAGCCCCAATTGGAGGGGACAAGGGGGCAGGAGACTGTAGGGGGAAAAGGGCTGAGGTTACCTAGCTGCATGGAGGACTGCGCCAGCAAGCCTACATGGAAGATTGCGCCAGCGTTGTACGGGGGCACAAGGAGCAGTACCAGGACCAGCCAGCAGCAGCAAAAGGCCCACAGAGGGGGCCTATTTATAGGCCAGACCAGCCAGGTCTGGTCGGCCCAGATTCAGCCCCAAAAGGGGCCCTCACCAGGTCGGTTCAGTTGGCTGCAACAGACTGGCCTGGTCGGCCAGTTTCAGGGCACCAGGCCTTATAAAAGGGGCTCCATTCTTCATCACCGGCACTAACCTGCCTTGCACCGGGCAAGCCTGCAGGGAGAGGAGAATACTCAGTTCATAGTGACAGCAGCCTTGCTGTCCTTTGTGCTCGTCCTTGAGCTTTTGTCTGCCACTATTGTGGAAGAATATATCTGAGTTTTTGTCCTATCTCTCTCTCCGTCTCTTTGAGTGTTGTTTGAGGTAGATCAGGAGTGTGAGGTGTAAGTGATTCTACCCTCTATTTCCAACATGGTATCAAAGCAAGGTTTACAGCTGTGGAACGGAGTACCTCAGCAAGTAGGTGACTCCAATCGACACTCAGGTTTGATGCGTGGTCAAGTTCTCTATTGCAAATTCAGTTTTCAGTTTGTTGTTCATTATTACAGCAAGGATGGAGGACAAGGATTCTACTATTGCCTCTTCAGCCCCTTCTCTTCCTTCCTCCTCCTCCAGATTTCTCTCATTCACCATCCCGAACTTCGAAGAGTCAGGGAAGCTAGACGGGTCGAACTACCCAATCTGGAAGGTGAAAATCTAGAGCCATTTAGTGGCTCAAAAGTTGTGGAAGTTGACAATAGGGGTCGAGGCAAAGCCGGAAGATATGCTGGACAGCAAGGGGAAGATTCTCATTCCAGTAGATGGAGAGGAGCTTGAGAATTGGGAAGAAAGAGATGCACAATCCCTAGCATTAATCATCGGGACCACGGCAGACTCTATTCTTCCGCACATCCAAATGGCCAAGATGTCTGTAGAGGCGTGGGCTATTCTAAAGGATCTGTATGAAACAGACAACACATCTCCCATTCTGCTTCTTCAACATCAACTGTACAATCTGCACATGAATGAGGCGGACAATGTTCATGACCATCTGACAAAAGTCAAGGTGGTAAGGGACCAGCTCGCGGCAGTTGGTTAGAAGGTAGACTCAAGTCATCTAGCATTGCTGACATTACACAAGCTACCTCGCAGTTTCAAGAGTGTCTCCAAAATCCTATCTGCAATAGAGCCTACTACCCATGTGCATATGTGTAACCACTGATATTTCTCTCTAATACCGACTCATAAATCTTGGCCAAAGTGTGGCCAATCCAGTGTCACCAAAAAACGCATTTCGCACATCCAAAACGTGTAGAAACATTTCTGCCCTTAGAAACGTGCCACCCTGCAGTGCCAATGTCATGTACAAGGAAAAGATCAATCACCAAAAGGAGATAAGTTCAGGGCACTGCGAAATGCCTCAAACTTTTCACGTGGAAGTGCTCTAGTGAAAATGTCTGCAACATTGTCATGTGTTGACACATAGATCATGCTGATCTCTCTTGCATGCAACTTCTCTCTGACGTAATGATAGTGAACCTCAATGTGCTTCGTGCGAGCATGAAACACAGGATTCTTTGCCACTGCAATAGCACTATGACTATCAGTGAGAATTGGAGAAGGACCCTCCAATGAAAGATGAAGATCATCAAATAAATGACGCAGCCAAACACATTCAACTGTCGCTGTGAAAGCTGCCCTGTACTCAGCTTCACATGAAGAGGTAGCCACTGTAGATTGTTTCTTGCTCAACCAAGAAATATAAGCTTTCCCCAGAAAGAAACAATTGCCACTTGTGAACTGCTTAGTGTCATAATCTCCAGCCCAATCTGAGTCACTGTAGGCATGCATCTGCAAGTCACCCCCCCTGGGAAACATCAAGCCAAAAGACTTGGTACCTTGCAAATAACGGAAGATGCGTTTTACAGCCTGCCAATGCATAGTCTTTGGGCTGTGCATATATCTGCTCACCTGAGAAACTGCAAACTAAATGTCAGGTCGTGTATTGCAGAGATAAATGAGGCATCCAACAGCCTGACTGTAGAGTGTGACATCAAATGATTCACCTGTTTCATGCATTGTAAGCTTCAGCCCCGGCTCCATGGGAGTAGCTATGGGCTTACAATCCTGCATGTTGAATCTGTCCAAGAGTTTTTGCACACACTTGGATTGAGACATAACGATGCCACTTTGCTCTTGAGTGAACTCAATCCCCAAATAAAAGTGTAGCAGCCCCAAATCTGACATGTCAAAAGTGGTCTGCAATTCAGCTTTAAAATCTGCAATATTATCTTCATTTGACCCTGTGAGCAGTAAGTCATCTACATAAAGAATGATGACTAAAATATCCCCCCCATCCTTCTTGATGTAGAGGGTGCTTTCAGTGGGACTGTTATGCAGCCCCTTGCTGGTCAGAAAGGCATGAATCTTTGCATACCATGCACGTGGGGCCTGTTTCAGCCCATACAAAGCTTTATTCAGCTTGCATACCTAAAGTGCATTTCTTGAGATTTCAAAGCCTGGAGGTTGTTTGACATTAACCTCTTCCAACAAGTCTCCATTAAGGAAGGCTGTTTTTATGTCCAACTGATGAACATTCCACTGAAAATTTGCAGCCATTGCTATGACTGACCGGATGGTTGTCATTCTGGATGTAGGAGCAAAAGTCTCCTCATAGTCTATGCCCTTTTTCTGAGCATATCCTTTTGCGACCAGCCTTGCCTTGTACCTGTCAATGGTGCCATCGGGCTTTCTTTTAACTTTGAAAACCCACCGTGTACCTATGGCATGTTTACCTGGTGGCAAATCGACAACTTCCCATGTCTGATTTTTCTCAATGGACTGCAACTCATCGTGCATGGCATTCATCCAATGCACATTATCCTGTGCCTCTTCAAATGTCTCAGGTTCCTCCTCATCAAGAAGAGTACCTGCATAAGCTGATTCAACTGAAAGAGCACCTCCCCCATGCCTTACTGCACTCCGAGTTCTGCCAGGTAATGGAGCATCAATTTTACTCTCCCTGAGAGTCTGTAAAAAACCTGCCAAAAGCGCCTCAAAGCACCACAGAAAGGCAGTGTGAACTGAAACCTGTCAAATTGCTCTCCCAACATAAAAGCCCCAATTTGTGGCTTGAAATTGCAACCAAAAAGGGGCAAATTTACTAAAAGCCCCAAATCTGCAATTTCTGAACAAAAGCCCCAAATTTGGAGTTGAAATTGAGCCAAATTCACCCAAATAGATAATCTCCTGCAAAAGCCCCAAATTTCTTCAACACTTGCAGATTTACTGCAATGTTTGCCCAAATCCAACTGTGCTCCCACAAAACTGAGCCAAACAATGGCTATATGCAAAGAATGCGCCTGCAAATGAACCTTGCAAGTAGAACCCCGCTCAAAAGTCCTGCAAAACTGTAAATTCCCAAGCCCACCTTCAAAATGTACGGACTAACAGTACGGAACTGTCCGTCCTGTGCAATTGTACGGAGCTGTGCAACTCAGCCTGTACGATCAGAATCCGTACACCTGTACGACTGTATGGGGAGCTAACATAGAAGCTGTACAGCGGTTTGTACGTACAGTACGGGATCTGTACAGTGCTGTCGACGAGCTGGTACGGGTATGGAACTGTACGGCGAAGATACCACCAAACGGCGCCTATGTACGGAACAGAGCTGCAGGCTGTACAACAACGAGCTGTACAGCCGTATGGTGAAGCAGGCGGTGCTGATCGGAATCAAGGAGCTGGTACAAGCGTCGCGTATAGTACGGAACAATACTGTGCAAATGTACGGGATAGTACGGCTGATGCAGGCTGATAGTACAGATCTGTACGGGGCTGTTCGTGCGAAATTCATACACATGTACGGACAACGAGCATAGGAGCTGTAACGGCGCACGTGTGAGCTGAGCGCAGCTGTACAGAATCAAAGCTTGCAGGTGATTGTACGATGTATGACCAGTACAGCACCTCGAAGCTTGAGCTGGAGCTGCGTGACGTCGAGAGCTTGGGAGCTGAAGATGGGAGCTAGTCCAGGGGCAGGAAGAGCTCGTCCAAGAGCTTAGTCTGCTCTGATACCAAATGTGAGAATGGGAGAGAGAGAGAGCAAATGAGAGAACAAGAGCAGGAGCGTAAGAGCTGAAAGCTTAGTTGCAAATAGATGAGTGTGATACAACTGAACAAAGTGATGGGTTTTGTCTAAGTGACAAAACCTTATCACTTCACTAACCATAGTTAGTGAACTAACTGTGGTTAAGGGGAAAAACCTCTAAGTGAGGGAAAAGTGCCCCTAACCTACTTATTACATTACATTGGTCACTGCTAAATTATAGCAATCATTCTAACATCCCTACATGGAGAACTCCGTGTCATCATCTATCGTCTCATATGAGCTGTGTCCCTCTGTAGTGACCTCATGCGTATAGGGTGATGTGTCTGGTGACAAATAGCACACCGCAATGAAGATCGGTCATGCATCTAGTAGCCGGACCCAAATCCACGTGTTGTGCATGCTTCTCTCTCCATAACAGATATATGAGTGGTCTCGGGTGTGATCTGAAAAGGACAGGTACCCCTCCAGAGCCTCATATCCCACTGTCTTTCCTCGTCTCCCTCCTATGGGCTGGCTCCCAAGTGTATCCTGAGCCCTCTCTGGGCTCTCATGTGTGTCTCTAAGAAACCTCCCAGTACCCAAGGACTGAGTGATTACCAAACACCAGTACCTAAAGAACAAACGAGTATCACATGCACTAAGGATTGCAGTTTGACAGTAGCAGGATTCGTCCCACCTGTTGAGGATTGAGACAGGGAGAGCTGTAGGCACACCTAGAGAGCAGCAAATCTGCAAGCTATGTACACTGGAGGTGGAGACAGAGGAGCACTTTCTAGGTACCGAGGCACCAAGACCATAGTCACCTACACCTTTTGCTTCTCTCAGGATTTTTGGGATTTCAGATTTTTGGATTTTGGGGTTCTATATGAGATAGTATTTTCGAGTGCACCTTCAGAAGACAAATCTCCCTCCCTCGCTGCCCCCCCCCCCTCTCTCTCTCTCTCTCTCTCTCTCTCTCTCTCTCTCTCATACCTTTTTGGTAAGGTTACGATTTTCTAAACAAGGTCAAAAGGGGGAAACTATCCAAACAACCATTCAGTCTAATCACATTTAACAACAAACTTTAGCTCCACGATGAAAGAATATGGCTGCCAAAAGCACATAAATTTGAGTAAATTCTTAAATCCATGCATTATTAAGTCCAAAGCTGGCCTGGCCACTAGCCAAAAACACTGCAATGGTATGAGATCGGCCGGTTAGGGACTACAATACCTCTGGCAATGTTTAGGTAAGCCATCTAACTACCCTAGGGCTGGCTATATGAGAAGATAAGTCTGTCTTAAAAGTAATGCATAATATTATGCCCATGCATTATTAAGTCCAAAGCTGGGATGGCCACTAGCCAAAAACACTGCAATGGTCATGAGAAATCGGCAACCCCTTCCAATTTTCCGCTTTGAGAAAGCCGGACTGGCCACTGGTTAAAAGGGATGCAATAGGTGGAGATCGCAAAGGCTGGTTAGGGACTACAATACCTCTGGCAAGTAGGCCATCTAACTACCCTAGGGCTGGCTATATGAGAAGATAAGTCTTAAGAGTAACGCTTACAAGCACCCTTGCACGTCACTCATGGGATTAAGGCTAGGTGGTGAATGAGACACCCCTCCTCCCTATGTAATATCATTGGCATGAACACAAGGTTTTGATTCAAGGAGAGAACCCATGGGGAACGTAACTTTATTAAACGCTCTGAAATCCTTTTACAGCACTGTTAGACAGTTTGGGTACTACTTTGTCAATGTTCCTCCTCCAAAGTGAATCAATTCTGCCCCTCAACTACTGAGCCACTATCTTCCACGAAACCCTCCCATCATACTCATGGTTTCCCTTTTAACAGCTTATTTTCCCTATCTAATTCCATTCATAGAGTTTGTTTATATATCCTTCAATTTCGTCCCATGCATGTGATCTCTTCCGAAGATCTTTTCAAAAGGTCATCAAATCCTTGTACAGTTGTTCCTAATTTCTACTTATCTCTCCTTTATTCCTCCTTGTCATCTGCTACATTTCGTCTCCTTCTAAAGCTTGAGCAAGTTTCCATCCTACATTGCCAGCTCTCCTTGATCCTTCAACATACCCCTGTATTATCGTTGTACGCTGTTTCATCTACAGTTTCTTTTGTCAAAACTGTTATGTGCATGCAATAAGAGATAATTTCAATCTTCTCTTTCCATATGAGAACTTAAAACGATTAATAAGGTAATCCCCTCATTAGTTCCTTGTCTGACTAAAAATGCAGTCTTACATCATTGCATATATTGTAATCCTGAAATTCACAAGATATAAGCGATGCCTTCAGATCACCATTACTTTCTTATTGTCATCGAAGAACATTGCCTTTCCCTTGTTCTGGCTTCAAATCTTTGTTCTTATCCATTTGTCAACCCATGTAAGATTTCTGCCTTCCATTATGATATGAACTTGCTTTGAACGTGTACGACGTGTGTTACAATCCCCAGTGCTTTCCTTGCAAATTCTTTGAATATATTTTCAAGACCATGAATGGTTCAACCATATCTCACATTATAGGGGAGAAAGCAAGAGCAGGGAGGGAAGAGAGACTGCAACTTTAACAAACTAGGGCTTAAGAAACCCAATGGAATCAAACAGCCACAAAACTTATGGTACATCGACCTCTTCTACATGTGTAGGTGGTTTTCGAACCCCTTTCTCCCAACACAAAAACACGCACAACGTTGCACTATTTGTCAACAATTGATTCGAATGGGTTACCTGGCAGCCCTGAAGCTGAATTGCATTATAAAAGCTTGCGTCTTGAAGTAAAGCTGCATCTTTTGACCACCTCAGCACGGCCCTAGAGCCATGACCTCTACGACATCCAGAGAAAAAATAATACCGTAAAGTTAAGTTAGTGACCTTAAAAACATTAGTTGAGCTACTATAGGGTTAACTTTAACAAGGCAATTCCATTTTATGTTATAGAGCAAGCGGTGTGAACTGAAAGTTTTGAAGCTCATTTCATGCCAAAGGTTTAACTTTTAAGTGCACGCAAAGGGATTTTGACTTGATTTTCACCTTAAGAATTTAGTGTCCATTTTTTAGATGTGTTCTTCTTAACAATCTTGAAAGTACGTGTTTGCCCAGCCCCAATGAATGCGCAGTTCCGTTAACAGGCCTTAACATGCCCAAACTGATGCTAACGTAATGTAAAACTGAATGAAATCAAACCTTCCAGGCCGACCAAGAGGAAGGTAATAGCCCCAACGTTTAGTCATGGAGAAACGTTTCGCATGCCAGACATGGGTCGCTAGCCTCCTTGTACCGTCGCTCGACATCAGGCAGCTCCCGGCCTTGAACTCTAGTTTCCTTCGGAGCCGACGACAGAGTCGCTTCTTAGGGGAACCCATGGGAGCATTGGAGCTTGTTGCCGCAGCAGAAGTGGCGACGTGAGGTGTCTGTGGGTCAAGCTTACGCTGCTTTGGAGGCAACGACACAGGGGAGGCGGTAGGCTTGCGCTTTTTGCCACGATTATAAAGCCCAGGGAGGCGACGGCGGCGAGAATAGCTGGAGGTGCGTCTGCGAAGGTGGCGAGGCAGAGCGGCAGTGATGGTGTGGTCGAGAGGTTGAGTTGGAGCTTGAGGTTGGGACTGAGATGGAGGCTGATTCTGAGGATGAGCTCGACGAAGTTTGAGGGCGCCATGGAGTGAGAGAAGCTCTGAGGAACGAGCCCTTGCGAATTGCTGCACGTCCAGAGTGCGTGGGGGTGCCTCCAACGCCATAGCCACCTTCTTCTTCATTCTTACTAGCTCTTGAATGGAGAGATTCCTACTCCTTGCAAAGCTTACTTAACTTTCCATATAACCTTGGTGAGAACTTACCTGAGTGAAGAGACCTGGGTGAAGAGCTCTCTAAGGAACTTGTGTGTGTCGCGCGGCTGGAGGAGAAAATAGAATTGAAGGATCGCCACCGAGTGTTGATGGTTCACACTACTTATGTCACCAACATGTGATTAGTTGTTGCAGGAGATGGAATGGGCCAATCATATAGCAGCTCGAGGAGCTGACCATGGAGTGTGGGCGACCTTCATGGACCGGACATGTCTATGTCCGAGTCCATCCCTCCTATTGGGACCGCAACCCTTCACACCACCATTCGGAGGATGGCCAAGGGGTGGTATGAACCCGATTGAACCAATAGGAGGCAAGGAGCACACTTCCTTTTGAAAGCACTTTGTATATCGCATTCGATAAATACTTTGAATTCCTAGTATACATGTACACACTTGAGGTACCACCTTTAGTGTCTAGAAGCACTAGATTTGACCAAGCAATTGGGAAAGCCTAGAGGCTTCAAAGCAACCTTGACATTCTCTTGATGCACAAGTCATCTCCAACAGGCTATTGCTAGCTCTCCCAATGTCAAGATTGCTCATCTTTTATCTTGTCCTCTTCTAGCCCTTTCTTCCTACCACAATTTTGTTTCCCTATCACTCGGATGGGAAAGAGGTTTCAATTCAATTTTTATTGCATAAATAAATAGAAGATGGTCAGCGATGTGTCGAGGTTATCAATGGGAGAATTCTATGTAAAATTAGCTATCAAACGAGAGCGCATTTTTCATTTTAACCCACTATGTTGCTAGCCTAACTAGGGACATGTATTAGAAGCTACTATATTACCTAATACAGTTATAATGATGAGACAATAATGAATACCCTTACAAGGTATTCAACCATTCTCCTCTAGCCTCACTCTATAAATTTTCTGCGTAAGAGCCACCTAATGAGCGCTTGCCTAAACCACAACACTAAATAGAAAGACAACATTATTCAAAGTAAGAACTTTAGATGCTACACAAGAAGAGCTTATATGTGTATGGTCTTTCAAGACTTACTTTTCATCGCTATAAGGGCCTTATGTCATGGAGAGGAACAAGAGGGGAAATAGCTATTGTTGTTATGCAATGCAAATGCTCTCGGGGAAATAAAGGGGAAATAGGAGGGAAATAAAGTGGGACCAGGGGAAATAGCACCCCATGCTCTAGACCTCATGGTGTTATCCCTACCCTTGAGAACCATTGATGTGACATTTGTCTCCTATTGATGAGACATTTCCTTATATCCCTCTCTCATTTTCCCTTGGATCATCTTGTCATGCATCATGGGAAAAACATCCAAATTAGGCTCTTCTAAGGGAAAACATCTAAAATAGCCATCATTATTTTGCTCATTTTCCCCCTCCATGACATAAGCCCCTAAATCATCCTCTAGAGTCACGTGACCAATCCAAAATAAAAAATTAGTATACATCAAAACCGTGTGGAGACGGCATCCTAGCTTTTTCTACTCTTCATTTTTGCTAAAAAATAGGAACACTTAATACGAAGCCAACGATGATCCAAGCCTTCCAAACGTTGTTAAGTCCATAGCCGCATACACTTTTTGACTGGCTGCAAGAGTGGAGACCAAAGGTTGATGAGATGGAGATGCTCGAGGAGGATAGGCTAAAGTTGGGGCTGGAGCTAAAGCCAAAGTTGGAGTTGGAGTTGGAGTTGGAGTTGGCACTAAGATGGGGGCTGGTGAAGCGTTGTATGGGGTAGGAGCATAAACAAGAGGTGAAGACATAGAGATAAAGATGGAGACAGAGATGGAGATAGAGATGGAGATGGGGTTTGCAAAGGGCTGAAAGGAGAAGGATCAGGAGGGTAGTTGAAAGGTGAAGGAGAAGGGGAAGCAAAGGGGAAGACACTTGGACATGGAAAAGGGAAGGGGACAATGAAGAAGATGTAGAAGGAGATGGAGTTGCAAGGAGGGAGAAAATATGAGCAAGAACAAAGTAATAGAAAAAACTTGAACTTCACGGCAACGGTAATGGCAAGGTGGGGTGGCTAGTTCTTGTGCATGAAATTATGTATATAACAGTTATTTTATCGAGTGCCACTTATTTAATCGAGTGACTTATAGAAAAAGAGCAACACATGATGCTGAACAAGAGCACAACTTCTCATTTTATCCCACTATGCTACTTACCTAAAAATGCCAAGGTTGCCTACATCGCTCGAAATCTTAGGAGCCAAAATTCAGCATTGGAATGTTGGAAGCATTGAAGATGAGTATTTTCTCTTATTGAGTGGGCATTTCAAGGTTGCATTGCCATCTGCCAATCCCAACTTCTTTCTTTTTCTAAATTTGCCAACTTCATGTGTAGGTTGTCAACCTTTCAAGCAGGCAAGATGGCCACATAACTGTGGGGAACCCTCCCCATGTTTGGCTACTTATTGTGGCATTTACACTAGATTGGGATCGAGTGGGAATGCCCTCTAACCTCCTGGCTTATAAGCTTGTGTGGAATCCATATAGGTTGGTGAGCTCACATAGAAAGCTCATGTTAATCACATACATCGCTTACAATCCTTAGTTACTCCATCAAGGGGACCAGTTAGTTCTAAAAATATACTAAAAAGCATAAAAGGTGCAATAAATTGTTTATGTATGTATTTTCATACACACACATACACATAGAGATATATATAGTTTACATAATATAATGTTTGTATACATGTATATATGTGGGGGAGAGGCAAAGTCTTTCCTTCTAAATTCTATGAAAGCCTTAAGTCACCCGTCTTTAGGTCCTTGTGAATGAAAAAGGGTTAAGCCCTTGTTTTTTAGGTCATTGTGAATTAAAAAGTTTAAGTGCTACATTACTTGGTGGACTTGTTATCATTGCACTCATAAGAATGATCATTATGAGAGTAGCAACACTTCTCATTACACGAGCCTTGTGGTCTACTTCACTTTTATTCTAAGAAGCTACTTGAGGCTATATAAGGATTGGTTGACTTTGCATACCAAATGTCCATACCCAAAATCTTGAGGCTACTTTGTTCTAAAAATATACTAAAAAGCATAAAGATGCAATAAATTGTTTATTTATGTATGTATATTGTATGCATGCATGCTTATCTCTACTACCAATGTATGCACTCTCTCTCTCTCTCTCTCTCTCTCTCTCTCTCTCACACACACACACACACACACACGCACGCATGCGTGCGCGCGCACACACACACACACATAGATATTACATAATATAGTGTTTGTATACATGTATATATATGGGGGAGAGGCAAAGTATTTCCTCCCAAAATTCTATGAAAGCCTTTGAACTAGTCTTTAGGTCTTTGTGAATGAAAAAAGAGTTAAGCCCTTGTTTTTTAGGTCATTGTGAATTAAAAAAAGTTTAAGCGCTACATTACTTGTAGGAATTGTTTTCATTGCACTCATCATGACGTTGTCATGTACATAAAGTACCATCATTATGAGAGTATCAACACTTCTCATTACATGAACCTTGTGGTCTACTTCATAAAAATCTACTTGAGACAATATAAGCTTAGATTGGTTGACTTTGCATACAAAATTCCCATACCCAAAATCTTGAGGCTACTGTGAGCACTTCTTCTTGTAAATTTCCATGTATGAATGAAAATTTGGCATCTACCTTATGCAAAAAAAATCCCGGCACAAGCAAAAGATAGTAACAACTAGATCATGTTCATGGGTGCCACTAGTGCAAAATCCTCATGAAGCTCCATGCCTTCTTACTAAGCATAGCCTTTTGCAACCGATCCTGCTTTGTGTTGTCAACTATGTCATCAACCTATAGATTGGCCTAGTTGACCCATCTACAACCCATTAATTTTTTTTCCCTTGGAGTCATTTAAAAAAATCCAATGCATTGGTTCTCTAACTTAAGTTATTCAACATTTGTATGTAGCTTGTTGCAATCTTGACAAAATATTCAACCTCATCTATCCTCATCTGTAAGGTTTTTGAGCCATTTTCATAATGCCATGGTCATGTAGTGCACTTGAGTTGGAACATTTACAAAATGACTTGGGGAACTCCTTTTGATGTGTGTTCTCCCACTTTGCCAAGTATGCTTCAACAATGATCTTGAATCCTTGAAATGTTTCAAGCAATTCAAACCAATTCTTTCGTAAGGTAGACAAATAACTTTTAAGTGGCATCATCTATTAAAGCAACAAAATATTTGTTTCCTGCTAACAATGGCACTTTGTCATGTAATTTTTTCCTCTTTACGGTAGGCAACCTAGCAGAATGTTTTGGATCTTTGAGCCCTCCTTCAACCACGTATCACAATTAGAGACATCAATTTTAAAAAGATCCAATGGTGTGAATTAGAGGTGTTAGTTTTCTTAGGCATAAGCATGCAGCTTTAAAACTACTGTAATCACATTACTTGAAACTCAAACAAAAAGCGATCTTTTGTGCACTCTTCATCTTAGACTACTTGGTTTTGGCATGTAGATCAACCCATCGACAATCACAAACTGTAGTTTCTTTGCAAGTCGGTGTCGCCTTACAACCCACTCCAGATGCAAACTCGCAACTTCTAATGTAATTTGCTTTCAAGGATGCAGAAATTGTTAAATAGATGATTAGGGAGGTATTGCTTTTGTATTTGTGAAGTTCATTGTTAGCGTGCCTATGAAACTTCAAGCTGCTACCACAAGGTGTTTTCCTAGAGCACCTAGTCATCCTGCCCCACTGGTTAGGCTTCTTGGCGAGTTCCTGCAAATCGGTGTAATATTGGCATTGGTTCAACATCTTCACTTGAATTACCGCTTCATTGCTATGGTTGTGGGTGGAAAGCAAAGTTGCATGTCCACTTGGCTACTTCAGGTTATAATCATCCTGTTGGCCATAGGGAATGGGGTTGTGGCTCTGAAAGGATGCGGAGGCAGCTGCACTAACATTCTAGGCAGCGTTGTTCTTGAGGCTCGTTCTTGTTCAAACCTACGTAGAAGTCATTGCTCTTTGTGGTCTACAAGTCGCACGAAGTCATTAGTGTAAAGCCAGTACGTGCACTACTGTAGTAGCTACTTGGCTTTTTTTCTCTTAGTCTTTTGAATCATCCCAGTAGGGGTTCTTTCATAATGATATTGCTCACAAAGCAGTGATGCAAATGAATAAAACTACATCAAATAAAATGTAGTGCGTTTTGAGAAATGGTTGGGAATCCAGGCAAATAGTTTGACAACAAGATTTTGCAAGATTAGCACAGGATTTATCAAGAATTGCAATGGTTTAAGAATGGCAAACATCAAATGTAGAGATTTGAGATAGCTTCTGTGGCCTCCTGGTACGGTTCTAGGCAAAGGTTCAATGCGAATCTGGGCTACGGCAATCTATAGCAGCATTTCGGTGCAAGTCTGCCCACAATATTGACACAAAAAATGGCAAACAACAACTTAAATGGGATGCACAAATTCATCACTCTGCTATGGCTGAGACAAAAAGCATGGTGTGAAATGTCTCGCCAAGTTTATGGCAAAAAAAGGTAAGGGTGCACTTCTTGTATGGGTGTGCAACATAGCCAAAAACGACAAGGCAAGGAGGAGACTGACTGACAAACGAAAATTAATTGAGCAAAGGGAAGAAGATATATGGAAGAGTGCCATGATGGTCGTGCAAGAATTCTTTGTCTAAGATCTATTACACATTTAGCAAAGGGAAGAAGATCTATGGAAGGGTGCCATGATGGTCGTGCATGATGAGTGACTTATTTATAGGAGTTCCTTGTCATGATCATCGAGGGAGCAAAGCAAGACCCTTTGTTGCCCCATCAAAACAACACAGCTTATGCTATAACCGTGGCACATTTGTCAGCAAATTTTGGTGATCAAGAGGGTGTTAATGTTGTCGAGGAGTATTTATAAGAGCAAGCGACACTAAGCAAACCATTCTCTACAATCACAAGTACATAGTTTCCTCATAATTCTAAGGTTTTACCCACATTGATTCTCATTCATGTATTTCCAATTGCAATGTTTTTGCTTGATTCCTTGGTGCCGTTGGGACGTGAAGACTAAGAGGTGTAGAAATTCCTCTAGAGACTACTTGTAATTAGAGGAGGTATGCTAAATACTAGGGGCGAAATGTATGTTAGTAGTTCGTAGCTCGGCACTCCTACACAAGAGAAAGTTCATGAGCTATGATTGAAAGATGCAACAACGGAGGAGAGATGTGGGGACAAGAGAGTGTTCGAAGAGACGGGGGATGGGTGTCTCAGTACTCGACAATATCTGGCTGAATCTCGTTGTGGTTATGAACCTCTTGTGATCTTAGATATATCCTCGATATATCAATTGTTGATACATTTTTTACATGACAGATTGTAACCGATTCACTCCTATCAAATTTCGGATCTCGAGAAGGTTGGCTAGTTCTAGAAAATAGTCCGAAGCTATCAGCCCAACTGCAGGCTTAAGAGGTGCCATGTTCGAATATGGCAGTCTGCGCAACTCGATAATTGCGGACAACTGTGTGAAGCATTGTGGCACACTGCTCAAGGACTTGTGGATTGGACCTACCAAGGATCTCATGTTGAAGCTCCTATTAGAAAAGACACATGCATAGCTAGATGATGTGGTGGGTCTTGGACAGTGTGTGGATGGATTTGACATCGAGTAGCTTAACTTTCTACAACCAGTAGTCAAAGAGATGCTCTGGCTACATACATGATTTCAGATGACATGTGACTGGTGCATGCAAGATATTGGTTTATTGAGCTGCAATACAAATACGAGTAATGACATTCAGGTAATATGCCAATATCTTATCCATTTGCGAGACTTATTCGTGGTGGTAATATTCTCGATGCTCAAAAACTCAATGCTTGAAAGGGTTCCTTCTAGCAAGGTCTTTTTAGCTAGCTTTTGCAAGTCCTCAGCCAAATTTGAAATTTATCACCCTCATGTACTTTGCTCGTTTTCTATTTGTCGGCACATGTTAACATGGCAGTCGTTAGAAAGATATGGAAGCCAATACACAGAAATACAATTATAGCTATACTGATATCCAGTATCTTCTCCATTCACAAGACTTATTCTCGGCACTTATATTCTTGGCGTTATCTCAGCACCTAGGGAAGGGCCCATTTTCTCGGATTATAACTCTTGGGGAAGGAAGCGCGCCACCTCCCCGCCCACACTATGTGTGGTTATAATAATTATATATTATATATTATTATACAAATATTTTTAATTGCTCATCCATTCAAAACTGCTTGTTTTCAATAAGATTCTAAATTCTTACAATATTTCTCTCTTTTAATGCATGTTCTCGATACGGGAGAGCAAGGAAATCCAAGTTGGATGCAAGATCGAAAGATATCAACACCTTTATTCATATGATTGTGTCCATGTGACGATATTGTATAGACTACAATGAGGATAAGTTATGAGCTCTTGTGAGCATCACCTTATTCATGTATGTGCTGGGCTTCAACTCTCAAAACCCACAAACAATATGGACATTGCCAAGTCAAAAATAAATCACCACCCCTAATATTTGCAGGGAGGATTGGGTCCTAACGGATCCAGTGTTGTGTCGCATGTCCACATTTTTACTCATTCGTTTATTTCCTTTAAAAATTTGCTAAGATGCTAGGATTCAAGTTCAATTTTGAGTTTGTAGTCATACGTGCTCAGGATGAAAAGACTGCCTGCCGCAACCTAGTTTTTAATATAATATTTTTTTGTTCATGAAAACAACAAGGTGAATGACATTTAATCATTCATAAGGCCTGCCCAAGATCAAAAAAGCCAAAAAAAAGGAATGGTGTGGAGAAAGATTATAGGAGAGGGAGAGAGAGAGAGAGAGAGAGAGAGAGAGAGAGAGAGAGTCGACCACTTTAAAGTCTACGTTCAAGTCCATCGAGTAGCTTGACCCATTCATGATGGGTTAGAGACTCGCTCCTCCGGGTCTCAAGGTGGGATGTTGAAATGTCTTTAATTCAAGAAATTAAATTTCAAATCAAATGACCAACTTTCAAAAAAGCCACAATGAGGCAAAAACCAATCACACAATGGGGAAAGTCTGAGAGAGAGAGAGAGAGAGAGAGAGAGAGAGAGAGAGAAGTGTTTGTTATGCCTAGGCTTAAGGGGTGAAATTTTTGCTCACTTAATAGATCCATCAGTGTGTCACGAGTAGAGAGGGTGCTATCGGAAAGACTTGTATGCCCATCTCCTACATGAATAACACATTCCCAATTGTAAGTGTATTCATCATCTTGTATACTGCGTTGCCATAATTTTTTTTATAGTTCCTACATATTTCGAGGATCACATCCCTAGGGTTGTAAGAGTCCTCTTGGTGGGACTTTGAGCTCATCAAATTTTCTAAATCCTTTTTGGTTTCTTACAAATAGTATGTCTGTTGGACCTCTTAGATTTCCCACATGGCTTTAATTGTTTTATACAGGATTATGTGCTTCCCTTGTTTGATAACTTCATTGCTAATCTCATAATAGAGTGATATTTACGTTGTCAATTTCCAATTTTAGATAGATGTGTGTGTGTGTGTGTTGTGTTTTCACAAAATTAGAACATCAATTATAAGAAGAAAAAATAGTGTATGTCATGGAGCCCCTGCATCCTTAAGGTACCTTGCCACCCACCCTCCCTGCAATAGTGTGAGTGTGCCCTCTCCCCCCCCCTCCCCTCTTCAGAGGGATCTCTATTCCCTTTCCCACAGTGGGAGTACATGTGTGTATCTTTTCAGTCTCCTATATTTGTGTGTGTGGACTCCTCTCTCTACCTATACATGTGCTTTCCTCCCTCCTAGATCCCCCACCCAAAGATAAACCTCTCTTCCCCTCAAGTAGTATGTGCATGTGTCCCCTAGTCAATGTGTGCCCCCCCCCTTCCCTTTTGGCGGGACTCTCATCCCCCTCTTGTAGTTGGAATGTGTGTGTCTTCCCTGTCTCTTAATACGCCCTCTTCCCTATTGTGTATTTGTGTGCATGGGCCCCTTTCTATTCCTACACGTGTTTCCTGCTTTCTAGATCTCTCCCCCCTCCCCCCCCCCTCTCTCTCTCTCTCTCTCTCTCTCTCTCTCTCTCTCTCTCTCTTTCTCTCTTTCTCTCTCTCTCTCTCTCCCCCCCCTCTCCTCCCCCTACACACACACACACACAAAAAATAATAATAATAAAAAACTTGCTTAGTAAATGTATCTCACACACGCATACACTTATTTCTTTACACACGAACACACACACACACACACACATGAATACTTCCCTAACTATGAAATCTTCCCTTTACACTTTCTTTTTAACCACCCCACATACCAAGCCCACTAATATGTTTTCCTTTTTTAACTTTTTATCCAATTGATGGAATTAATTGTATGGCTCAAATTTTTATGGGACTTTTTAATCTAAACACACACACACAAACACAAAATGTTAAAATATAGTAAACATCAATCTGAACTCTCTCTCTTCTCTCTCTCTCTCTCTCTCTCTCTCTCTCTCTCTCTCTCTCGTAAAAAAATGAAAAAATATATATACTATAATTAATAATATACCATATTATATAAAACATATAATATATTGTATATGTATAATAAATAACGTATTATGTTGTACCCTCCCTCCCCCCCCGTCTCTCTCTCTCTCTATATATATATATATATTATAGTATATAAAATGTATACTATAGTGTATATATAAAGATAAAGATAAATATATTATTAAATAAATATTATTAAAATATAATAAATATCTTATATATAATCTCTCTCTCTCTCTCTCTCTCTCGCTGCCAAAACTAATGGGGACCAAACCTCCGGATGCCTCCCAAGAGAAGGTGGTGATGTCTTGTCATGTTTGCTACTAAGAACATGTGCTCCTAGACCAAGAGAAAGTCAAATGGTCTACCTACCAGAGCTCGCTACAATTCCTGGTAGAGAATCAAGTATTGTCATTGGATGCATGCACGGTGCTTGTGCATGGGATCTTACTCTAGGAAATCAGACTTCAATGACTTTGCTGGGGGTTTAGAGGGAGAGTGATGTGTATTCGTGCATCGATGGACCAGTGTCACCACTGGCTCAATCCCTACCCTCCATGCCCAATACTGCATAAAAGAAACATCTATGCCAAAAAGGTCGACGCACTCCTATAACATCTAGTAGTGGAGCTATGTGAGAACCGTCTCTGATGGCAAGTGGATCACTACTACTGCCAAGCATGGCTTCACTAGGGAAAAACCAAGCTGAAAATACATGCAACCACCATGAGCAAGCCAAAGATCCATGCCTTTAGGTCCCATCCACTTGTCCATCATCTGATACACCTAGTGCTCCATCATCATGTCGAAAAGCTCTGGAATCCACTTCTCTGCCCTTATGGAGTCGACTTTGAGGATTGAAACTGGGTGGGTATGGGATCATACCATGCTAATGCCCCTTTTTGGGGTGACATGATCATAATGGTCAACTCTATCAACATGGGGCATGTATCCATGAGGAGCGGAATCCTGTGTGCCCAAAGCATTCACCTACTGCTACTGATGTGGAGAGGTCGGTGTGGAAGCCTTTGCCTTACCCTTGCTCACAAAAGAGGGGTCTACTACTTGACCTGGTGAGGTGCACGAGGAAGAGGCCCTACGCAAGGCTGCTACTATCTGAGGGGAAGGAGAGGGGGCTGGAGGGGGGCGGTGGTGAGGGTAATCACAGTAGGAGGAGCAGGCAGTGGGTGGGGGAGGCATGGAAGGGGGCTACGAAGAGGCGGCTGGTTGATCCAAGGGGGATGGGGAAGGCAACTGTGCAGGAACTACCGCCGCTATTGCATTAGAAGGTCACTATAGGGGTGGCACCTATGGCCTCTGAGGAGGATAAGTCAGGGGAGGCATGGGCACTAGTGATCTAGGAATCTTTGGCTCTTGCTCCTGCTACTGTAGAGGATCCTAAGGTGGGCAACAAGTCTCTCCTTCAAAGGGGCTTGAAGAATGTCCTGAAGTTGAGGGCTCTCTCTCTAGATCTATCTATGGGCCACCAACAAGATCTCTTGTGACTGTGTAGCTACCTGTGGTTGTTCTTACAGTTGGCATGCTATCGTTGATTCTTTTTGGCCCATTTACTTTGCTTCATTTTCCCTACCTTGGTCCACCTTCCCTCTAAAGGCTTAACCCACAGGGTCCCAAAAAAAAAAAAACCTAGGGGTTCTGGGACTTTGCTTGCTATTCGATGATTCTACTGCTATGTCTACTTGGGTGGCCTCTGAGTCCCATCCTCTGTTGTGTCACTAGGTTGTCCATGTGTCTCCTGTGAGGAGGGATGCGCCCCGTTCAAGCCTTACTTGCCCCCTCTACCTACACCTCAACACTAACCTGGTAAACCATAGACTCCAAACACTGGCAAAAAGTAACTCCCTCTAAGATCTCTAAGAAAATCACCTCAAAGACCATCATCTATCACCACTACCGCCTTTGACTCTGAAGGGTACTCTAAAACAATGCTAAAATCCACCGAGAAGCGGAGTGTCACTAGAAAGTGGGGAACATGCTGAGTCAAATCCATGTCCTCCACCACCATGAATCCATGATACCAAGGGATAAGATGCAACAAATGAGGGCCCATGAGAATAGTACTTCTCTCCATGAGCCAAGGTACAGGAGGAAAACATCGTGTCCATAGATATTGACCTCTTGGATGTGGTCACCATCTAGTGCTAAGTTGACCTAGATCTAGTCCCTGATCTGTCTCCTCGAGGGAGTGAGGCCAACTATCCCACCTACAATTGCCTTGTCCAAAGACGATTTATTGCCTACTGTACTTGCTTATCCAACAGTGAAAGAAGAACTTTGAAAGTTGTGGGAATCGAGGGTGCTGCCATAAAGCCCCTCTAGCTAGACCAAAGGTCACCACCAAAAATCTCAGTCATCGAAATAGGCAATAAATTGCACCACCAACTAAAAGGCAAGAACTAGGAAGAGGAAGGTGAAAAGAGAGGGAAAATAATGCAGTTGTAGGAGAAGGTCTACCAAAAAATATATTGACCTTGTCATAGCCTAGGTGGTGCCTCTATCTAAACCTTGGAATAGGGAATAGCTTAAAGGAAATTCAGTAGAGGAAGATTAGTTTAAGGGGAAACCAACCTGAAGTGCTTTTACAAGCAAGCTCAAGCTCTCAATCTTGGAAGTGGCAATGGAATGCACAAGGTGAGCTACCAATCCTCTTTGAAGCATGATATGCACTTGGGGATGCCTTCAATGAATGAGTGGCTGGACCATCTTTTGAAGAAAGGACTTTATTGGCTGGTCACTCCTTGTATCAGCACCGGTGCAATAGGGCTGAAGTTCACTTTGAAGAATGGAGAATATGAAGGCCTGTTGGAACTCGATGCACCAACGTGAGCTTTGGCTACTAGAGGGCTACTATTCGTAAAGGCTTGGGAGTGAATCTCAATGTAGGCACAACTCTTGCTAGACTCGATCGCGAGATGTAGTATTCCCTTGGGAGGTGGGTTGTATAGAGACCCATGGCCCATATATTGGGTTGTGGCATCAAGTGATGCGAGAGGTGAGGAGCAAGCCGGGGTGCAACTCATAGGGATGCCCCATTTACATCAAACCAACCATATGTAGCCTACATATTCAAAATGAGAAGAATTGGTGCAAGACAAGATGCGCTACAAATCCTATGTATAAAATTTTATGCTCCTCATTTCTTAATCAAGAAGCACCTTTAGTCTTGTGGGCTTTGATTGAGAATCCTACCTATCTTCTAGAAGATAGCTAGGAGTGTGAAGAAGCCTCCTTCAATCTTGTGGGCTTTGATTGACACTCCTATATATCTTCTAGAAGATCCTATTGTTCATGCTTATCCCTCAGAGCTAGATTAAAATATACATGTGTCTGTAAGAACATACAACATTTATGTGTAATACAAACAACAAGATCTTTGTAGGTAAAGAGAAAGAGAGATGGTATGGAGATAGGTTGCATCCAATTCCTAACCATGTGCTTTGGTGCAAAGCTTTGATGGGATGGTAGAAATAGTAGAGGATAGAGGATATTTTCGAAGCGAATACACAGGTGATGGAAATTATATTTTGACAAGCCACATAGGCTATCATTTTATAGCCTCTATTGTGATGTCCATTGGTTCTTACTCATTGGATGAGTTGGAGGCCAATGGCTATCTAGACCATCACCTCTATTAAAGAACCCATACCATTGGGTTAGGGGCTCCCACCCCTGAGCCCCTAGGACACTACCTTGAACCCTAGCTAATGGTCATACCTCTGACGCTTAACCTCCATCCAATGTCAAAGCTAGGATCTTTTGGGCATCCATGCTACTCATTTTGTTCTCGCCATAACGAGGGGCTTACAAAGTAGAGTTAGCTGGTACCCACATAGCTACTTGAGAGTGGAGCATTGATTTCTAGCAATATCATTGCATGCATGATAGCATCTTGTTGATAATCACTCTCATCTTGTTTAGCTTGTACTTCACATTCCTTGAATTCTATCAGACTTCCTCCATGTTCATCCGTGCTTAGAAAATCTTTATAGTTTCAACTTAGTTGTTATTCATGAGGCCCATTGTGCAATGCAACCTATTGCAACTTACCTAGTTATCCTTTGTAAATTATATAGTCTAAGATCATCCTTTGCCATCATCAAATAGAATGTTTGCATGTGCAAATTAGTTTTGAAACTCAAACAAGCTCAGGTCATTGTCTTCTACTTGTGATAATGGTTGAGACTATTCATAGTCTCAAACATGTTTATTCGCTATGTGACATTGTCTATTTATGGCACCCTTACATCATGCACATAAACATACTTTCTTGTCATGGAGAATATCATATCAAATTTATTGTTCCACTTAGCTCTATGACATATGACATTGCACAACACCTTAGTATGTTTGCCATAATACTTGTAAACTAATTAGTTATCTATCACATATGATACACTTAACAAACAAAAATTTTAGGGGAAAAAACCCTAAGCATCACCATATCCATCCTATGAACCTTGACTATCAATATAATTATTTAGTTATCCATCAAAATCACTCCAAAATCACCATCAAGAACCAATAGTTATTTTGATTTTCATGAGCATAGGATCCTTCTACTTTGACATCGCCTGATTTTTTAAGGTGATAATTGAGGACATGTTCTACATGTGCTTGATTTTTACCATCACATATTGTGGGTTGGTGAGCTACATATATATGGTTGCGAGCCTACGACTACAGGGGGAAGTGTTTAGAATAGGCTAATGGGGTCTAGGTGGGCTATGGCATAGTAGCAAAATAATGCCTGATGGATCTAAGTAGGTGGAGAGTATGTGCATGGTCTCATCTACAATAGAATTTATTTGTCCCCTTAAAGTCATTACTCTATGGTCTTGTATAATTTTCATCCTAAGCTGACAATTTCTCCATAGGGTAAGCATGAAGAGTGGGATGATGAGGTCTAGATGGACGATGACATGCTAGATCCTTATACCATGTCAATAAATTTGAGATACGTGAAAGGTCCCATAATCATAGGAAATTACATGTCATCTTACATTCTATTGTCCCATAGAGATTTTCACCAGATGGTCCCATGTATAGTTTGCACCCTAAATAGGCAATTTTCCCCATTGGGTAAGCATTTGGAGTGGGCTAACAAGGTCCCAATATGCCATCCCTTGGTAGGATCCCGTGCCATGATAAAATCAATATACATGCAAGGCCTCCTCAGCCTTGAATCCATTTGTCCAGTCTAAAGCTTAAAGACTAAGCTAAGTTTGCACCATGAGCCGTAATATTTTTACACAATGAGCATTTTGGCAAAGCTTAATGAAGCCTAATTGGGATAAATATTTGCATGGACAAGGGACATAGATTCTTCATTCAACCCCACCCTTGGAATAAATTTCTCTATCTTCCCTCACACACATTTTTGAACTTTTCCTTGCACCTCAAACCATAAAGTTGATAAATCAATCCTCAAAACCCTAAGCATTGATATATTTATTAAAAAAGAGACTCAAAGCATTGATTCCAACATCACAAAAGCAAAATGCCTTTTTGGAAAGAAACCCACTGGTTATTTTAATTGTTAAACAAGTTTTGGTGGATATTTTTATGTTTACAAACATATAGTTGTTGTCACTTTTTCTCTCATTTCCAAGGTGCAAGGGTGTTGGTCACCTACAATTATGTCACCACTCATTGTAGCATAGGTGTTCACAAGTGTAGCATAGGTCCTTGGGTTATATTCGGATGAGAGGTGTAGGCTAAAGCATGAAAAGCGATTCTAGCATGCGCTATGCAAGGAAGAAGAGTTGATCACATGGATTGGTGGAGGTTTTTGCCTCCATGAGAGTTCAAGGGTTTAGAAAATGGTTTGCTGGGTCTAGAAGAATGATTGGGTTGAGGGATCGAACTAAGGGTTCTAGGGTTTAGAAGGAGTTCAGGGTCGAGAGAGGGTTGCAGGGTTGAGGAGTTGAGAGCTAGTCTCCTTCACTGATTCACAGGGTTAAGGATTTAGAAGGAGGTACCCGGGTTCAAGAGGAGGGAGGCAGGAAAAAGGGAGGAGGAGGAGGGAGGAAGGAGGAGGAAAGAGGAGGAGGAAGGAGAAGGAGGGAGGAGGAGGGAGGAGGGAGGAGGAAAGAGGAGGAGGGAGGAGGAGGAAGGAGAAGGAGGGAGGAGGAAAGAGGAGGAGGGAGGAGTGCACGAGTTAGAGCATGCTAGAACATAATAGCATGAGAAAGCATGGACACTTGGAAATGATTTGTGCAAGGACATGAAAGTCATACTGAACACAAAGCCACTCAAGAGTGGGAGCTTCATTCCATATTTATACATGAGGATCCCTTCATTGGTGAGATCAATTTGATTACCCATCCTCATGTTATGTTTGATTATGCAATTGGGGATGTGATGTGGCCTTGGTAACCCATTTATTCTAGTAGATCGATGATGTATTTTGTGAGCTTCTTGCAATCCTTCCCTTGTAGTGTGCAAACTCCATAGTGTCTCTGCTCAGTTTGTAGAAAGCCAGTATCAATCATTTCTTCAAATAGACAAACATATCGTCGCTCAAGAGATACGGCTCATTGAAAGAGGCAACTACTTGTTTGATCATCTATCAATGCATTTGGATTGAAACTGTGAGTGGGTAAATGGTCATCAATTGTGAGGGCCACCCCCAAGATGACTATGAGAGCATCACTGTATTTGGTACTTTTCTTGATTGTTTTGTCATAGCTTCCTCGTATCTCTGATGCATGTTTGTTCAAAGCTCTAATTAGTGTTTCTTGGCTTATCCATTGGACCTTGAAGTATCTCTTTATGAGGGGCCAATTGCGAGATGCATCTTACTTGTATGGATCATGTCTATTGGCATCCCATTTGTAGCAATGGGGTATCGCTTTGAATGTGGGATGTGCATGAAAGAACAATGGTGCTTCTAAGTACTCAAGGAGGTACTTCTCATAGAGAAACTTTGGTCTACACCATGGTGGTTATGGTTCCAATTTGTTGCTTAAGTCTGGAGTAATCTGTGCTTGGTGAATGTTCATGGAAATTCCACTGAGATCCCATCCTCCTCTTGATTGTATGTCTGGGTATTGCCTCCAGAAGTCAGTATGGGATTATCTGGAAGTGGAATCCTATCTGCAAGTAGTGAATTACAGAAAGAGGGAGGAGGGATCTTGGTAGGAGGTGGAGGAAGGGTAAGGTAAATGGATTTAGCAATTTGATAATCCTCAAGAGAAGGATCTTCAAGTGGTGGGAAAAAGCTTGATGTTACTAGATGGTAAGATTGGGATTCTTGGATTAGAAAGAAGTGTTGTGAGGCATGGGCAAAGAGGGATGGCACAAGGAATAGTGGTTAGCATGGATTTCAAGACATGTACAAAGGATATTACTGGAGTTAGGGAGGGACGTGAGAAGATCAGAGCAGAGGGTGGTGAGATAAGGAAGATTGGATTGAAGGTAGACCACATATTCCTCATGCAGATTTTTATGAATTTTATCACAGGCATGGTCAACTTCAATGTTGGAATCATGGGAGGATATCCCAGGGAGATTGATGGTGCTTCTTGTAGTAGGGGTAAGAGTACTACTACTACTCAAAGTGGAGGACTACCCATTAAGCATTCATATAGAAGTATGGCATCGGGTCTTAACCGTATAAGGTTTGTATGTACAGATAGACATAATACATTCTTCTCATCCTCATCCATTTTTTGGCATAATTCTTGGATGGTCCTATGGCTTAGTGGCTTGGTCCAATCAAGACCAGTGAGACTGCATGTAGCATTTTGAGCTGCTAGTTGGTGTACTAAATTTGAGCTCGTCCTTGTAAATGATCTGCTTATTTAAGTCAACAAGATCTTGATATACTGTTGAGGTGCTTTTTAGCAACAAATCTTGTGTTGATTCCTTTGTATCATCATTAGGTTGATTCTGAATTTGAAGTTCCAATTTGGGTATTCTTGCCTTTTGATTTTGTAGCTGTGTGCTATGTTTATTACACTTAGCAAGTGATGTGATTTTGGCAAGCTTTAGAATGTTGAATTGTTGAGCTACTTTGGATCCCAGCAATTGATCATTTAAGCATGTGAAATCAGAGTAACTCTTGTTCTTGTGCATCCAATCTGGCATTGGCACTCACAACCTATTCCTTGAATGCTAAACCTTCTTGCTCTAGTGTCTGAACTTGGCATTTGAATTTCATGATGCTTTGTTGCAACTCAAGGCTTTTATCAGTTATGGCAATGAGTTGATCATCTTTTACGTGAAGGTAATCTTGTAAGAGCATGATTTCTTTTTTAAGCTCATCATAAGGGGCTTTTATATTGAGTATGGATTTGGCTTCCATGCATCCATATGGTACCCTAATCCTTATCCTATATGGCCTTTGATGATGCATGCCTCTGTTGATCTTTCTATCTTTGGTGATGCATGTAGCTCTAGATCTACTCTATTTTTAATCTCTTGGGCATTCCATTTGTGACTAAGATGGGATGTAGCTCTTTATGTTGAGGAAGATTTGTAACTGATGACTTCGTGCTTGGTGCATGTCCCATTTTTGTGGATATAAAGTCACTCCTTGCAAGCTCTACACACCATTGTTGAGGTACCCATACTTCTCTTAGCACTTTATGTGGTCTATTCAAGAGTTACAAGTTTTCTTGGGATAGGGGATTCATAGCTTTTTTGATGCATCTTTTGGGGATCCATGCCCACTTTACAAGTGCAAATATTGGCTCCATGTTGACTTATTGTTGCATAGCCCTATGACTGAGTGGTTTGATTTGGATCCTCTTCGATCATTATAGTTGAATAGATCTTGATATTGTTGACTCTCCCTTTTCAATTCTACCAAACTGTGTAGATCTTTGATATGGGCCGCTGTCAAATGCTAGCATTTGTTTGAGTCTACTGAGTGCCTCTTTTAGGTCTTGCATCTCATTGTTTTGCTCCACATAGCATGAAGTAAGTTTGTCCTTTTGATCCTGCTCCACTTGTACTTGTTGCTAGAGCTGTGTCAGTTGATGTTGCCAAGCATTCTGCAATTCATGTGTTAGTTGTACTTGCTCTTGGAATGCATCCCTGAATTGTTGCAAATGTTGTAATGGCTCTATTTCCTTTTGTTCTCCTTATTGGATTGTGTTGAGATTTTGCCTTTAAGGATTCAGAGAAGAAAGAGTTTCCAACTATTATATATTTGTATTTGCTCTTGGGGAATCCTTGAGTTCATGGCCAAGATGTAGTAATTCCTCTTCCATGGCTTGCACCCCCATATTGGAGACTTATTAGAGAGTTTGCTTTTGACATTCTTTTCATGTAAAAGTGATGTACTCAAATCTTGAAGTGACAGAGATGAATGCCACATTCTATTTTGCATCCTTGGATGGATGTCTAACAGAACCTTCTAATGCTATCCTCTGGGTTTCATCTCTTTTCGTGCCGTCACTTGATTGTACATTCATTGTACCATTTTTAGCTCCTTTCTTCTTCTTTTTCTTTTTCCTTGTTGGTCGATCTTCCATTGAGCACATCTTAGTGATTGGTGATTTCTCTAAACACATTGGTAGATAATCTGCATTACTATCTGATGCCTCTGATGATTGTATAAGCTTTGACCTATGCGTGTCATTGGAATTACATTTGGCCCCACTTATATCACATCTAGGTTTGAAAAGTTGTCTTTCTAATTTTGCATCAATCATTGTCAATTGAGTCTTTGATCACCAATGCAACATCATATACCTCTGTTATAGTTTTTTAACTATAATGATCCATTATCTTGTGAATTTCTTGATTATTGTGAGATGTTGATGTATCAGTACCTTTGCTTTTCTCCATTGCCTTTTTACTGCTATTTCTCCTTGCCACCCTTACCCTTGTGTTGCTCTTCTTCCCATTCCCCATATGCTCATTGCTCATATGAAAATGATGTCCTTCATTATGATCAAAGCATGGTGCTCTAGTCTTTAGATGTCAAATACAACACTACTTTGCCATCCCGTACTTTCAATTGCTTTGCTTCCCTTTCTTTGTCATAGCTTTCTCTTCCTCTTCCACCAATGCCTTTCTATCGTTCTTTCTCATCAATCTCTCTTCACCATTGCCATTCCACAAATCTTTCTTGTTGCCATCCTCACCTTCCTACTTCTCCTTCATCCTTATTGTAGAGCTCATTTTTCCTCTCACAATGCGATCCTTCCTTATCATCATGCATGGTTTAAAGTCATTAGATATTAGATACAATACCTTTGTACAACTAACTGATTTCTTTGGTTCTAAAGTGGTTGTGAAGGCTACCCTGTACTCAGCTTCACAACTCGAAGAAGCAACTATAGGATCCTTCTTGCTGAACCAATTCATTTCTCAAGATGGTTCTTTTGTTGCAGACCTTGCCAAAGGAAGGACGGGTTGAAACAAACCCTCAGAGCATGGTGCCTTGAAGACTCCATGTTGTTCACTCATTATTATGAGGGGGACAACTGGATGATCATGGGGTCTGGATTGCTCAAGTTTGAAGGCGGGAACATGACTGAAGATGGTGGTACTAGGAGGTGCTACCAGAGATGTTGGAACATCCATAAGAAAACATGAAAAAGAGCAGTTGAAAGAAGCTAGTTTTGTACTTGAGGAGGATGAAAGTTTACATGTCTAGAGACCAAACGTGCAGAGGAATGTTGTGGTTATGAGTCATGTTCATCCTGGTCAAAGAGATGATAGAATAGTGAAGTAGAGATCTAGACTAAGCAAAGACTTTCAAGATAGGATTCAGAAGGCCCAGTGTTGAATGCAGAAGTGGTACAAAGAAAATAATAAGTGCTAATGAAATGCATCTTTTTCATGTGCTTATTGAAAGTTCTATATAGAGGTATCAGAGCTCCCATGTTGCTCTTGCAAAGACTTCATGCAATAAGATCCAAAGAAAGGGATGCATATTCCATGTAAACACATGTAATTTAACTTCATTGGTGTTCTAGGATTGAGTGATAAGGTGTATGAATTCATGCACCAAGAAGCTCTTACAAACGTTAAATTGTCCCAAGAACTTGCTTCTAATAAAAACCACCCAAGTACTGGTGGCAACCTAGTGGTATTAATATTAGCAATCTAGTGGTATGAATTTGAGAATTCCTAGGATCATTTTGGACCATTACTATTTGCTTTTGGGGCTTGTATGAGGATATGTTGGCATGATTTTGGAAATGCTTTTTGAAAAGTAAATACAATACTTTGATATATCTACAATGTAATTTTGGGAGCTTGTAGAAGCAACCAAGTGTGTAAGGATCTTGGCTTATACTTGTATGTGGATTTCTTCATAGTCAATAAAATAATGCGGACATGCCATTTTATATGAATTACAATGAGCTATCTTTATTTTATTTGTACATGGGTATGGCCCATACTAGCTCTCTGATAATATGATTAATCATGTAATTAGGTCTCACACTTGTGATTGTCCCTCCTAAGGATAGAGTGAGGGAGAAATGGAGGCAATAGTCCCTCCTTGCTTATATTAAATTTTTTATAATCCCATGAAACAAATTAGATATTACTAACGCGAGCTAATAGGAGCAATTGAATAGGGTAGGTGCTATTGCAATGATTTTTCAATTTTTGTTTTAGTGGACTTCAACTGTAACTAAAATCAATCATGCATTACAAAAAGAAAATGAACCAATGTCCTCACTCGAACTAGCACCTCGCTCAAACACAATCACTCAAATTCTGGTAATCCCCTAAAATGGGTAATTGAACACCCCAATTTAGGGCATTGGATCCCCTAAGTTTGTCAAAAGAGATGTTGCCCCACTACAAAAATGAGATGGGGATATGCTAAGATAAAGATCATGGAACAGGATGGACACCAATGGGACAATCACCTTATTACACCCCTTGGGTAATCCGATATTCCCACAAGATAACACGTGTGGCCAGAGCTACACCATGGTATTCAATGGCTAGATATTTGGTCCAGTGGTGCGCAACTTGATAACCATTGTAGAAGCTTATACACCTCTACAGGGATGGCCTTTCGCACTATAGTAGTGCTAACTTTCCATGAGCCGTGCTGGAATTAACCTTAGTACCACCTTCTCTCTAGAGCACCAAATTTTGAAGGGAGGAAAAATTTACCAAGAATTGTAAACGGGCTAGAAGGCCAGGCCTTTGTAGGGCTTGAGGCATCTAAAACTTCAATGCTCGCATGCCAACCCTTCACTACAAGCGTGAATGACTCAATAAATTCTTGATAAGGTCTCTAAGCCCCAGTCATTGGCTACCACAACAAAAATTCCTCAGCACAATTCCAAGGTGGAAGGAACTACTTCGATACAAGAGTTAGCACAACAACTCTGAATCCCTTGGCACACATGGATGACACCGAGGAACATCCCCTTGGAGCAATGTGAATTGCTAAATATCCTACCTAGGTAGTTGCATGGACCTCACTTCTCTTCTTCCCAGTCCTCTCATTACATTCTCTAGTCCCCCAACACTTGTGAGGAAGCTATTCTATGATCAACCACTTCACAAGGGACTTTAGACAACTTTCCATATAGCAAATGCTACATTGTATGGCAAAATTTGCCCAATTTACTAGATGTAGACCCATTTTTTTCTCCTTCAATCTAGATAATGTAATTTGCTATATACTCAATCTAGGAAATTGCAATATCATCTAGAAAAAATGCATTCATCTAGGATAGTAATTGACAACGTGTATATAGGAAATACATTAGTATCTAGTAAAAAGGAGTCATTTTCTAGCAAATGTAAACATATACATAGAAAATTATGCTTTTCTATTTAGCAAGGACAATAGCTAAATAGGAAAATAATTGTACATGTAAAAGATATATGCGTGACTATCTATATATTAATAAATAAGTAAAGGATTGTAAAAAGTATACCTTGTGCTATTAAACAATTGTCAATTTCTATATAGCAAGGGGTCAATTCATCTTTACAATATTTTGAACAAGTACCTCTTTTGAAACCTCTTTTGTACTATCAATTGATTAAGTAATGTATAATTTCCATTTAAAACATATATGCGTGATTATCTAATAGAGAAAAGGATTCCAAAGTTAAGCTTCTTCTACTAAACAATTGCCAATTTCTATATAGCAAGGGGTCAATTTATCTTTATAATATTTTGAGCAAGTACCTTTTTTGTACTAAGTAATGTATAATTGCCAATCTTTCAAAACCTTTGAAAAAGAATTGATTCGAATGTATATGCCATGTTTTGTAAATATAGTTGTGCTTGCATTGAGTTCCATCGATACTCCATCCAAACTTTCCATGTAATTTATACGCCCCCTTGAATTGGCTTGAAAGTGCATGGGGGAAGGAGAGCTTCTAAATAATAAAATAAAGCATCAAACTCAATAAATTATTAATCAAGGCAATGAAATAATTTCTTACAAGAAAAAATAATGTAAAAAATTAAAGAAGGTTTTAGACTTTGGTCTGAGAATTAGTAAAAGGTCCAATAGAAGAAAGTATTAATTATTCATGCCCCTAGTGGGTCCTATACATTATTGATATCTAGAGATCCTCTATCAATCATAAATTATTCCCAAGAACCTAAATAATTGGGGGTATTATGTCAATGTTTAGGTAATGTTGATCCCAAGAATAAAGTAACAAAACTTCTGAACTAGCTCTATAACTTTTTGGGTATGAAATTAATTCCATATAATTGAGTGTATGACTATAATAGCTTATTAATTATTTACTACAATCAAGGGTAGGAAAAAACATATAAATATTGACATAATGCTTACAAAGGAATATAACTTGGAAATCTTTTCTTACATAGGTAAAAAAAGGGGATGTTGAAAAAGATGGTTCTCAAAAGCTAATATATATAGATTAAGAAAACCATTAGGATTCTTGGCTCCATATTCATGTATATAACTTGGAATCCTTTTCTCACATAGGTAAATTGTGAAAGGGCCAAATTGCAATGCTTGGGAATTTCGATTTGGGCATCTTATGCTTCACAAACATAATAATTATTGGAGCATATGTGCATGTGTTAGAAGGCTATGATACTTTCCACAAACCTTAATGAGAGTAGGATCCTTATGCCTTCAAACTTTTATGTGGGTCAAATATCATTTTCATAGTTGGGCATGCATATTTCCACATTTCTTACCTTGCATTGTGCGTGAGGGCTAAAAAAATGCATCGTTCCATTTGTAGCATATACTCAAAGCATATAACTTCACTGCATAGCATCATTGAACCATTTAAGACAAGGGAGGCTAGAATGCCCCTACTCAAAAGCATGAAGAGTGACAACTGTTGGCCCCAACACTTGGTGCCCCTTGCGGTATTTATTTAATTACTAGTTAGCTCAAATACAAAGGGACTCCCTTCAAGATCTCACCCGCAGGTGCAACCTAGTACAATACCAACCCATGGCTGTGCTAGTGATCAACTACCAGTGCTATTCTCTTGGTTCCTTCAATAGTCATGCATAACACAAGTAGAACAACCTGACAGCATGCCAAGTAATGCATTCACATATATCCAAGCCATTACAGAGCCCAAGGCTAGCCACTGCACCCCGAGGAAGAGAGTATCACAACCAATGCCAACAATCCTCTCATGGGCCAATGGCAGGGCATCCAACCTTGCAGAATCTCAGTAAGAATGATAGTAGCATAAAGTAGAAAGAGAAGATAAGAATCAAACCAACAGAAAGAGCCTGTTTCAGCTTAGAACAGCCCCAGAAGTTGGTTGAACAATAGTCAGCAAACTCTGGTAGGAGGGAGCTACTGAGTGACTTCTAGCACCAGAAGAGATCAAGAAAGAGAGGGTTCAGGAAGCTGAAAGAGATCTGCCATGATTGCGACCACCAAAATGGAGATTCTAGCCCACCAACGCCTCTATTTTTGATGCACCTTGCACCAGGCAGGAGCTACTGACGCCTCGGCCATCTGGATGTGAGGAAACATAGAGTCCGATGTAGTCCCTATGATCAATGCCAAGGCATGGGCATCTCTCTCTTCCCAAGCTTCGAGCTCCTCTCCATCTACTGGCATTAGTATCTTCCCCTGTTTGTCTACCATATCCTTCGGCTTTGCCTCCACTCCCGTTGTCAATTTCCACATCTTCTAAGCCACTAAATGACTACGGATCTTCACCTTCCAGATCGGGTAATTTGTCCCATCCAGTTTCCTAGACTCTCCAAAGTTAGGGATGGTGAAAGAAAGAAATATGGGGGAGGAGGAAGGGAGAGCAGGGGCTGAAGAGGCTGAAGTGATCGACATCTTTGCCGCTAAACCACACATCAAAGTCGAACAAACTCAACCTTTCATACACCAAAACTCCTTATGCACTTGACTGAACCTAAGTTACCCTCCTTCTTGTAAGGGCACCGTCCTCCAGTCGTGGAAGTCGATTCCCAAGAGCTTCTGAATCAGGGTCGTCCTTCAGCAAGGTCTCTACATCTAGGCTCCCACACTCGTGAGCCTCCTACTTGGGCTCTAATACTGTGTTAGAAATTGACCAATAGAGGGTACGCATAGCAGAAGACTGATAGAATAGCCTAGGAGCTCACACAGTGTGGTGTGGGGTGTGGAATCACAAACTTCTTAACTTAATATGCATCAGATAGATGTGCAGACTCATCAATAGACAATGAACTAGCCAGATAAAGAAACCACCAGAATAATATATTTCCGTCCAAAGCTCTGGACACAATACAAAAGAGATAGATCTAGAGTCCCACCAATGGTGTGGTCCTCTGATCTTACCACAAGGTACTTCTATCTGCAGCCACCATATAGAGAAATGATTAAGAGAATTCTTAAAGGAGGCTAGACATTCACACATTCGGGCCTGGCCTACCTCTGATAAGAAGTTTGCCACCACATTAGATACACATATCAACCACAGTCCCACAATTGCAATACTAGATTCCAGTAGCTCATTTTCTTCTTTCAAATCTAAGTTAGTACACAAACACCACCCATAGAAGTATATTTTGGAGACAACTTACAAGCACACCAATTCATGGGACGAATCAATGCAGGTACTGGAAGAAGTAATGGAAATCCTCAAACAATATAACCTCAAAGTGTTGTTCAAAAAGTGCAAATGGGCGTCCCTAAAAGTTAAATTCCTAGGCTATGTGATCTTGCCGACGGCATCGACATCCAGCCAAAGCCGAGATGCCATCATCAATTATCCAAGTCCACAGTCGGTAAAACAACTCCAATGCTGCTTGGGCATGATTCAATTTTCAACTAAATTTATACCAAATTTTGCACAAATCACTGCACCTTGTAGACACTTGTTGCAAAAAAATACAATGTTCAAGTGGGTTACATAATGTAACACATCATACAATGAATTGATGCCTAGTCACAATAGCCATCACACTCAGACACTCGGATTTCTCCAAGCCTTTCCTTGTTCACAATGATGCCTCTAACCATGGAACCACCACCGTCCTCCTACAACAAGAAGCAAACTCAGACGAATGGATGCCATTATGTTTCATTAGCTACAACTTGTCTCAGGCAAAAAGAAACTACTCTACAACAGAACATGAAATGCTATCAATAATTTAGGCATGCTCAAAACTCCACCCATATCTTCATAGCATTATAGCCACCATCAAAATAGATCATAAGCCTTTGACCCCGTTTTACTCTTTTGTTGGATGTTAGTCCTCCAAAATTAGTCTTGGGAAAGAAAACATAATAACCGACGCCTTGTCATGCATGACGCCAGTCATGCATCCAGAAGACTCAGTCCATTATCTGTCCTCATCCAGTCAATTTAACAGTCCTCCTTGCCTTACAAAAACAAGACCCTAAACTCCATATTATCATCCTAGCCATTAGACAGCTAACATATTACCATGCCTGCCCGCTGTTTGGTCACCTACGTCTTCACCGAGACCTCACATCCCTTAGACAGAGCTTCTATTGGCCCAACACGAGGCATACGGCCGTCGAACGCCTTGACAATGTGTGCACTACTAACAGTGTGAAGACCTATCTTGGAAACCCCAAGGCAAACATGAAAGCATTAAAGTAAACAGCCCATTCCAATTGGTGGTAGGGGATCTCATCGGCCATTTTCCTCAATTAGTCAATGGAAACAAGTACGTGGTTGTCATCACCGAATACCTCACCAGATGGGGCGAAGCTAAGGCCATACCAGACACATCTGCAAATGCAATTGCTGAGTTCCTCCTGAACGACATCATCCCACGACATGGCATTTTCTTGAGGTAATCCTTTCTGATCAAGAAGCAAACTTCAAGTCCAGGGTGACACAAATCCTCACAAACTCATTAGGCATCTAGGTCACTTTCGCTAGTCCATACCACCCCCAGACAAACAGCATGACCAAGAGACTAAAGAAGACAAGCAAACAAATTATGACTATGTTTGTTGACCCTCTACACTAGCACTGGGACGAAGTCATACCCTACATCCTGCATGCATACCGAACTACAGTCCAAAGCTCTACTCGGATCAACCCTATCAAGGCACTGCATGGATCCAACCTTCTCGCCGAAGATCCCTCAAATCGACTTATCAAACAAATTCAAGGACACAACCAACTAGCTAGACCACCACCACAATGTGCAACCGATCATATGATCCGCCATTTAGAAGAATTTGCAGATCACACAACAGCGCCAAGCAACAAACTACGACAAAGGCTGCACAGAAGTCAAGTACAAAGCAAGACATTAAGTCTCTTTGTCCCCATTTGCAAGTAGAACCTAGTCAAATCTTTCATGCACCGGCGGCTAGGACCATACAAGGCGATCCGCCAACATGTATGAGCTACAACGAGAATCCAATGGGAAGAGAACTTTTGCCTACGTAATTCGAATCAAACCCTTCGTCCAAATCCTTCAGGGGGAGATGTAAAGGATACACTTAATCTGGTGTAAACCGTGCTCTAGCAACAGCTTGTATGCGCCGACTTATTTAGGGATTGCAAACTAAATTGGAAGGGGCGGTTCTCCCTTTTGCTGATATGACGTCTTCTTGCCCTTTCGTGGTCGATTCATTGTAGCTTTAGGCTGCTTGCATAGTCACACCTTACGATGTAGAGTCGAGCACACCACATTATGAAGGTGTATCTTCTTGCCCTCTTAGTAGGTCTAAGTGGAGGTTCACTTCCCTAAGAAGCGACAATTCAGATTATTATTTTTGTTGAAAGTCCTGAAATTTATGATTGGTCCAACTAACTCCTTACTTTCTATTTATTTTCCTTGAAATCCTCCACCTTTTTCTCTACTCTCCCCGCCCCCCCCCCTCCCCTCTCTCTCACCCTGGGCACATGGAGGCTTTTAGCACAAAAGGCCATCGGATCCCTGACTCATGCAAACCAACTGCACAGTCAGGTAAGGAAGAACCAGACGATCCCTAACTCTAGCAAGGTCTAGTAAGCTTCCGACAAATTTAGCTTGCACGTGTCACCTGATTTTGATAACGCGAGCCTTGACGGATTACACCTAACAGGTGCCCGATCTCTCTTCTTTTTCGCTTTCTTGATTAAATTATCATTCACCTTGGTGGGGAAAAAAAACTTGGTAAACGAAGTTAATTAGTAAAGTAGTTTTCTTTGACAAGAAAGGCAGGTTTCTTGCTACCACACCGAAATGGAGAGACCTTCATGATTCTCGATATATAATCTCAGAAATTTGATCGCATGGCATGAAAAATCGGTTCGTACCGGCTTCTTCCTTCGATTCTTGCGTTTTGATCCCAAAAAGTAGAGTTGCCGCATTGATTCTTGCTTTTTCGGGGCATCACAGAGGAGCCATCAAAATCGTGGAACAGTTTTGGATGATGGCATCGGCAGCAGCATCGATCGTTTGGATTTGCAGAGGCATCTTTCTCGGTTTGCAGCAGCAGCAGCAGGAGGTTTGAGCTTCGTTCCTGTCTTGCTGTTGTCAAAATTTCTCAGTTTCTAGACAGCAGGAGAAGAAGGGGAGCTACGGGCAGCCTGGTAGACGTCTGTACCAGCACAAAATCAAGGCGTTGGAGGCTGTGGTGATGACGGATTTGGACCCGCGTAAGGCGGCCGTTTTGATTGCCTGTATCGCTTGCAAGCTTGCTGTCCTTGTGGTCTTGGAATTCGTCCAAAACGAGGAAGATGGGGGTGTCTCATCGTTGGGTTGCCCCCCTTCCCAGGTGTTTCCTCTGGTTCAGATGCTCCAGTCCATGGTTGCTGCAGCTGCTCTTCACACCGAAGGTAAGAGGCGTAGATTGACGCACGAGTGGTGGGTAAAACCTCGGTCCGCAGGATGGGCTAACCGCCTCTTTGCTGGGCTCATTGACATTTCGACCTACAGAAGCCACTTCAGGATGTCGCCACAGACAATGGAGTGGCTCTGCCAGCAAGTCGGACCTCTTGTGGAGAGGATGGACACCCACTACAGGCAAAGTGTCCCTGTGAAGAAGAGAGTAGCTATGGCCCTGTATCGGCTGGCAACGGGAGCGAAATATTCCGAGGTTGCAGAAAAGTTCGGTCTGGGGGAGTCTACCGCATTCATCTGCACGAGGCAACTTTGTGATGCTCTCTGTTCTCGATTCAAGCATTATTTGGCTTTTCCTAAGCCAGAACATCTAAAGCGGGTAATGATGAAGTTCGAGCAAAGTAGTGGATTACCCAACTGCTGTGGTGCGGTTGATTGCACACGTTTCAAGATTAGGAGGCCTGCTGGTCCTTATGCCGGGGATTACTACGATGGAAACCTTTACCACAGTGTCATTGCTCAGGTTGTGGTTGATGCTGATTCAAGGATTTTGAATATCGCTGCTGGTTTTGCTGGGGGCACAGGAGATGCTAAGGTTTTGCGTCTTTCTGCTTTGTACGATGATGTCCAGACGCAAAAACTTCTTAATGGTCCCCCTGTGCAGATTGCAGGCTTGCATGTTCCTCAATATCTAGTTGGAGATGCAGGATATCCTTTCCTTCCATGGCTCATGGTACCCTACGAGGACACAGATTTTCACCCTCATAAAATGTCTTTCAACCAAAAGCATTCCCTTGCTAGGCAGGCTGTCTTGAGGGCTTTTGCATCGCTTAAAAAGTGGAAAATATTTGGCAGAGCTATGTCTGTGGATGTTAAAACTGCTGTGTCTATGATTGGAGCCTGTTCTATCTTGCACAACATGTTATTGCATAAAGGGGAACCTCTGGATCTTGAAGAGGACCGGGACCAAGGTTACAGCATGCACGATTCAATGACGCAGTATGATAAGGATTATGTTGATGACGAGGAAGGATCTTCTGAGGACCATATGATGGCATTTCATGTAAGGGATGCTCTTGCAATTGGGACAGACCAAAATGGGAGTTCATAGGTGTTCCTTAGAACTACTCTGAAATCAGTGAGCATTCACCAACTTAGTTCGTGACACAGCAGCAAAGGTATCCAGCGCCCAACAGTACAGGGATTCCTGAAACTGTGTTAAGAAAGCTGGGAAATCTCAGAGTTATTAGGAGGATGCTATGGATCAGCCATTTCCAAAAGATTTGGTGTAATCCCTCGGCCAAAACACTGCTTGAAACAAGAAAGAGACGTCATGGCTATCAATGTCCATTCTGTCTTTTTAGAATTTTACAAAAACTTTCATTACTGGAAACATCAGGACTTCGTGTTTTACAAAAATATTCCTGTAATTACACTTCTACTGCTGCATTAAATGTTAAAGCTTCAACATGGTGGCATCAAAGGTGAATTGAAACATCAAAGGTGAAACATCAGGACTTCGTGTTTTACAAAAATATTCCTGTATTTACACTTTTACTGCTGCATTAAATGTTAAAGCTTCAACACGGTGGCATCAAAGGTGAATTGATTTGGCCATTTAATGCTGCTACTTCACGCAAGGCATTGCTTATTCTTGGTATTCCCAAGGCTGTGGATTCTTTCACTCAATACTTGAACAATACTTTGAATTACACTGTTGCAAGTTGATTGTAGGTATTGAGAGATTGTTCTTAGGGAAGCTTTTGTCCCTAGTGACACCCTCATCATACCGGTATGCTATGCCTCGGCTCATGCTATGTTGGTTTACTCATGGGTTGAGTAGGGGGACATTAGCATGTAGTCTAATTGGGCAACGCACTGTGAATAGGTCTCGTTGGGTAGGTGTATCAATGTAAATTTCAGTTCACTTTGCTTGGTTTTTTTGAAAGGCTTTGAGATTTGATATTCTATTTGTTTTGTATATTGGTGGGGATTTGCTACATCTACTTTGCCACAGGAAGCTGGCATTGCAGCAGCTGCCAACTAGCAATTAAGCTGTCTACCTCACCAGCCATGGTTTTTTAAGTTTTAGTGTGGTTCTGTGACTGCTAGACCACGTACATAACCTTTTCGTTGTCCACATACTGGATTGTTGTGTTTTCCATGTTGGACATACTAGTATCCCTTTGTTGAGAAATTAACAACTGCATGTCTCTTTTGTAGAAACAGAGCATCAGTTAAAGCTTGTAATGAATTTTTCACTGGTTAAGGTTGCCATTTTTGTGATGTTGGTGTCAGGGGTCATGGGTGGCTCAGATCATGAGCATTTGTTAATTATAATAGTGAATGGTAATGGCAGTGAATGGTAATGGCAGTGCACCATTAGGCAGGATGTTATGTGCTTTGCTAATCCTTTTGAAGCAATGTGCTAATGTTTATTGATGGCCCATTTAACTGACTCAATCATGCATGTAAATCTACAGTAGGAACGTTTTTGAATGAGGCCTAAAAATTCCCCCCCACCCCCCCCAAAAGAAAAGAACTTTCTGTTAATGTTTAGGGGGTCTTCCATGGGTAAGTCCAGGAATAGCTTGGGACGCACCCATTGGTCGGAGATGTCTTTCAGTTTTGGATGTTGTTGGTTTGACATCAGATTCATCATATCCTGATTTGTTTGAGCTAATTGGGAGAGCACAGTGTTCACAGTGGATAAAACTTGATCGACTGTGCTATGGTTTGTGTGCATTTGCTGGGGCTCAAAGTGTTGCTGATATTGCGGGGAGGAAGGTAGCGCCATGGTGAAGCCCCGTGACTCCACCAAAAGACTATGTGGTGTGCTCGACTCTACGTCGTAATGTGTGACTATGCAAGCGGTCTAAAGCTACAGTGAATTGACCAAGAAAGGGCAAGAAGACATCAGTTGAGCAGAAGGTAGAATTGCCCCTTCTAGTTCAGTTTGCAATCCTTAAATAGATTGACGCATGCAAGCGGTTGCTAGAGTGTGGTTGTAGGCAATCGCTAGATGGTTCAAAGTCATCCTATCAACTATTTCCAGATTACGCATTATTTGGGAGATATGGGCCTCCAAACAGGGCTGATTTAATAGTGTTTCTTTTTGGCCCTGTAAGGGTCCTAAGGGATGACTTGGTTAGTGAGTTGCTAATCACGGCCATAGTTTTGAAGCTAGTTCATTTGGTCGATTTGACCTTGCAAATTATTGTTAGTATGAGTCTTAAATGTGGGTTAGTAGAAGTTTAAGGGCTTCTAATGTGTTTAGGGTTTAAGGTGTTTGTTTGCTTGTGGAGGTCCTAAATATTTTTTTGTCTTCTATCCTAAAGCTTTTGTCTTTTGTTAGGTCTCTCTCTCTAAAGATGGAGGCTCTCTTTGTCTCTTGTATGACACCACATTTATATTACTTTTGCCAAAATAGGCACTCTTCCCCACTTTTATTTAATGGCCCATTCACCACACACACACACACATACACCTTTTCACCTCTTTTCTCTCCTCTTTCTCACTCATGTACCTTTCCCGGTATTCGTTCACCTTCACTTGCTTTTTCTCTTTTCCTTTCCTTCCAATTTACACCTATTGTTTCCTTTCACAAGTTATTCGAAATATCTATCGAGCTACTTACACTTGGACTTATAACAACACTCCAAAAGCTAGGGCCATAGTGGGATCCCCAACTTGTTTTTTAAAAGAAAACATACAAATTCATAAATGAGCTCTATTTTTGGAGCAAGGGGCTGTTTTGGAAAAAGCAAGTTCACACTTCAAAATTTTAGTTTCTGAGGACGGAAAGGATTCCCAAAAAAGTAGAGATTTTTGCCATAGCTCCTCGCGCATGGATTTCGAGGCAAACTTCCACTTGTAGGCTGAAGATTCAGAAAGAGATTGAGATTGCAACTTCTGATACCTACCTCCGACTGTGATTGAGATTGAGATACTAGAGGTAGGGCTCGAGGGTGGTTGGCAGATACTTTCATCCTGTGGGAAGTATTTCCTTGTAAAGGATTTTCTTTGAATAAAGATACTCTTTCCTCTTCATTTTGAATTGTTTTTTCTGTGTGAAATCTTGAGTTAGTGAAGTATTGGTGCATCTCAAGTGGTATCAGAGTGTGGTTTCGAGTTTTAAAGGATGCTTGATTCCCGACACAGATTTTGAAATTTTAAAAAAAGCATTGAAATTCAGTTTTGAATTTCAATGTAGGTATAATTTCAAGATAGCTTTGTCTTTTGGGAACAACAACAATTTTGAAATTTGACATTTAAGAGTCTGGAAAGAACAAGAGTTGAGAAGATGGAAGATTCAGAGACCTTGAACATGAAACGTATGATGGAATTGCTTGAATAGGAGTCACAGGCTCTTAAGGTGTTACAAGATTTTGGAGCTTCGATAAAGAAAGTTGCAAATCGCAATATTGTATCTAAGCGCCAGCCAGATTCAAGGAGTGGAACCAAATTTGGAAAGAGTGAACAAAATAACATGATTTATGGCAAGGAAATGATTGAAGAGGTGAAGAAGAAGATGACTGAGAATGTTGACCAACTTTTCAAACATCACAGGCAGTGTCGCAGGTAGCGTACACCAACTCGCAACCTATCATAGGTTCAAACTCCTATGCGGGAAGATTTGTGCCAGGAGACTAAGGATGTGGAGGAATCATACAATTTCCACAAGTATGCCTTTGGCAGAGGTAGAAAACATAATATTTGGGGCATAGAGGGTCCAATAGACACAACCTTGAAGCATGTTTTTAAAAGATCTAAGCTTTTTGAATTCGATGGAGTCGGGAAGAAAGGGGAAGACACTGACGCCTGGATCGAGGAGTTAGAAGATCATTTTTCCCTTTAGGAGTTGACAAAAGTGGAAAAGCCATAGTTGCAATTTTATAGCTTAAGGGACCCGCCAAATTATGGTGGAAGAAGGTTGTTGCGACTACAACGGAGCCGATCAAATGGGATCTTTTCAAAAAGAGCACAAAAGAAACATACTTTCCCCCAAAATTCAAAATGAATAAGAAAATGACATTTTTGGAATTGAAACATACAACATTAGCAGTTGAGTAGTATTGTGACAAGTTTTTGGAACTTCAAAAATATGCCTAGAGTTCGACGACACTTCATTGACCAACAAGTTTATTGAGGGTTTAAATCCTGATATTCATTACTTGGTAAAAGGAGGGTCAACAAAAAGTTTCATGGATGTTGTATGAAAAGCTGAAAACTATGAAAAGATGCATACTCTTCAGAAGAACAGGAATCAAAAGTTTGCTGGAAATAAGTTGGGAGAAGGCAAGGGGCAGGGCACTACTTCCACAAGACAACCTATGCCATGCAATACTAGTTGGCAGCCTTAGAATAAAAATAATTTTACACAAAATCAAAACTTTCATGGGGCTGTGAATCAACCTCTGAATCAGGCGCCACGACAACCAACCTGAGAAGAACAAAGAAAAGGAGTTGCAGCAAAGAGTAGACATAAAAAGCTTGACTGGAGGATGTTAGATCCTGATTTCTTGGAGCAGGGACAGAAGGATGGGGCTAACAATCGAAAACTATGTAGAAGGTACATCTTCATATTCATCTATGTATATTTTTGCTGCCATAGATTTGGGTAAAGCCCATCCACAAGCTTCTATAATACGGGTGAGACAAACGATCAATGGGAAGGCTAATGAATTTTTGATTGATTCTGGAAGTAGCCATTGCTTCCTATCCCCGCAAGTCATCAAAGATTTGAAGTTGACTATTGTTGCATCCCCTAAAAGACCAGTGGAAATCTCAAGTGGCCAAAGAAAATTCATGAGTGGAGTGATAGAGAGTGCCGGTTTTCAAATGGGGGAGGTTGTGAGTAAAAATGAACTTCAGATCCTCAATATTGAAAAGTATGATGTCATTATTGGCATGGATTGGCTTTCCAAAGTCCGGGCTTTAATTGACTGTGGAAACAGAGTCATCAAACTTAAAGATAGGGAGGATGTGGAGAAGAAATTACTTGTGCTATTGAAAAAATTTCAACAATGCAACTTAAGAAGGCAGCTAGGAAAGGCGTCCAATTATATTTTAATGCTTTTCAAGAATTTACAAGAATCCCTTCCTAGTGAAGAAGATGACAGACTTGGGGATGTAAAGAAGCTTCTAGAAGAGTATGCAAATGTCTTCCCAGACAAACATCTAGGCATGCCTCCTCCTAGACCTCTTGATCATGCCATAGAGATCATACCAGGAGCAATACCTTATGTCAAATATCCATATAGATTCACACAACAAGAGATATACAGAATTAAAGCTCTACTTAGAGGACCTACTGAAGAAAGGATTTATTCAACCCAGTCTATTTCCTTGGGGTGCTCCCGTCTTATAATATGGAGCACATCGTCTATGCATGGATTATAGAGGACTGAATAAGCATACTATCAAGAATAAATATCCTCTTCCCTGGATAGACAAGCTCTTGAAGCAATTCTTTGGTTCTAGAGTTTTTTCTAAGATCAATCTTAGATCTAGTTATCGTTGGATTCAAATCAAAGAAGAGTATATATTTAAGATTGTATTTAGAACTTGTTATAGACACTACAAGTGTATAGTCCTACGTTTTGGTTTGACTAATGCTCTTGCCACATTCATGTGCTCAATAAATAAAATTTTCCATGAGTATCTAGATGACTTTGTTCTTGTTTTTCTAGGTAATATATTAATCTACTCCAAGACCGAAGTAGAGCATGAGATTCATCTTAAAAAAGTTTTAGAGATGCTATGAGCAAATTCAATATATGGAAAATTAAGTAAATGCTTCTTTGCACGGGAGTCGATTGAGTATTTGGGTTGTATTATTGAGTGCATATTGATTTCAAGAAAGCTAAAAGAATTATTGAATGGCCAATTCCAAAGAATGTAAAGCAGGTTTGAAGTTTTCTTGAACTAGCCAGTTATGAAAGACGTCATATAAAGGAATTTTCCAAGATTGCTTCACCTCTTATGGACTTAAGAAAGAACTTAAATTTTGTTGGAATGACACAAATCCTTTTTAAACATAAAGCATAAAGTGGCTGAGAATTCTATTTTAAAAATTCTCAAGGTTGGAAAACCCTTCACAGTCACTTGTGATCAAATAGGTTGCGTTTTATGTCAAGATGGGAGGGTCATTGCATATGAGTCTAGAAAGTTAAAAGATCATGAGAAGAAGTATCCTACTCATGATCATGAGTTAGCAGTTGCGGTTCATGCATTGAAGTATTGACAATGGTTTCTTTTGGGTGCTATGAGCTATGCACCAATCATGATAGCTTGAAGTATTTATTTACTTAACCACAATTTAAAAATCATCAAAGGAAATGGATGGAGCTCCTTTGTGAGTATGATTTTGACATTAAGATTGAGGGAAAAGAAAACAAAGTAGCAAATGCTCTAGGCTGCATGCCATGTTGCAACTCCATAACTATGGTTCGATCTGAGTTGATTGATGATATTCAAAATTCTTCACCCCATGACCCTTATTTTCAACCTATTTTGCAAGAACTTGAGGATGGTAATGATGCTTTGCTTGCTGAAAATTATGTAAAAGTGAATGGAAATCTACTTTATAAGAAAAGACTATGTGTCCCTAACCTCCCAGAGACTAAGAAGAGAATATTATTTGACCGTCATAATGTTCCTTATAGTGGTCATGTTGTTTTTAACAAGACATGTTGGAAAGTAAGGAAATCACGTGTTTGGCCTAGGTTAAAGAAAGATGTTGTTACTTATATCAACCAATGCTTGTACTATCCAATGAGTAAAAGTGGAACAAAGAAGAACTCCGAGTCAAATGTAGCCATTAGATATTCCAGAGCGGAAAGGGGAATCCATTTCTATGGATTTTATTACAAGTTTACCTATTGCAAGAGGAGGATATGTTACAATCTTTGTAATGGTAGATAGGCTTACTAAAATGGCTCATTTCAACCTATGAAAAAGATGGATGGAGCGATTGGGATAGCCAAAGTATTTGTGAAGGAAATATTTAGGCTTCATGGGATTCCTAAGAGTATCGTTTCTAATAGAGATCCAAAATCACATCTAATTTTTGGCAATCAATTTTGAGGCCATGGGCACGGAACTAAGATCCTCAAACTGATGGTGGTGAGACTGAGATAGTGAATCGGATTGTAGAAGATATGTTGAAGATGTATGTAGATGAAAGACAAAAGAATTGGGTTGAACTACTTCCTTTAGTAGAGTTTGCCTATTAAAAATTCATGGCATTCATCTATTAAAATGTTTCCATTCAAAGCCGAGTATGGCTAAGATTGTAGCATACTGCTAAATTTCTTTGACCTAACAAATAAAGTACAAGTTTCTCATGAAATTTTCAAGAGCATGGAACAAGACTTGAAACTTAGGAAAGAGTGCATGAGGCTCAAGATAGACATAAGAAATATTATGACCAAAAGAGACTGCCATGTGAATTAAAAAAAGGGGACATAGTCTTTTAATGAATCTGACCTAAGAAGAGTAATCTACGATTGGGTCACGATAAGAGACTATCACAGAGATATGGGGGACCCTTCAAGATTTCGAAATGATATGGGAACTTGGATTACAAATTAAAACTTCCCAAAGACATTAAAGTCCACTGTATTTTCATGTTAGCTTGTTGAAAAAGTATGTGGCTAACCCTAATCATGTTTTATAGGGTAGGATTTACATAGATTGCAGAAAGATGGAACTTTAAAAGTCACTCCATAGACAATTTTGGATAAAGAAGTGAAACAACTTTGCAACAGGACGATCTGAGAAATGTTGGTAAAGTGGCATCTTTACCCGATGGAAGAGCTATGTGGGCGATGCTCTAGCTCTCTGCATTCTATTATTTTAGCTTTCATGTCTTATGTTTACAATTTTGGATATCTTTGTCATCAAATACTATAGTGACAAATTTTAAAAGAGTAATGGGAAGATGATGTACTTTGTGAAAAGTCTGTATGAGAGAGTTGTAGATCTCTCAGATGACTATAAGTTTAATACTTTGCTAATTTTATGATCTAGCCATTTGTTTGAAGAGATAACGGCCAAAAGATTAGGAAAAATCACTTTAGACTGCTTTTTTTGTGTGGATCTACGTGCAAGATTTTCAAGTGCAGTTTTAAGGCCCAAGATGGCAGATTTTGAAAGAAATCGATGGAGACCAAAGTTGTAGGAAATTGCAAGACAGTTTAACCATTTCCAGATTCTACATCATTTGTACAAGATAATCGAGCAAGTGCCTCTGATACCAATCTTCTCTCCTTGCAGTTAGATTATTATGGGACCATATGTGACATCTATTCAGATGATTTAGTTTATTTTCATTCTTGATGTCAAATGATTTAGAACTATCTACAATGGTCCCAATGCTACAGTCAGGAGAGACAACTGTGGTTTCTTTGCCATTAACTCCACTAGACCTTGGTCTGATGAAAGTCATACTTTTGTTCTTCCAAGGCATTGTGAACAAGTACACACTAATGCATTGATTAAAAGCTAATATCTTCGTTTTCAAACAAATGTTGGTAGATGTTCATATATATATATATATATATACACTTGAGCATAAATTAATATAATTACTAGCACCTAATTTGTATCTTTAACATAGGTGGTCTTTCATCTGGATCGTTTGGATCCAAGATGGTGGTACGTGGTCCAAGTTGCTCCTCGAAGTAAACATATTTTTGAAGATAGGAATGTGGATACGGAGATGCGGGCAGAAGATCCAAATAATGACAGGCCTCTAAATAGGTCTAATTTCCCAGTGTTAAAAAAAATAAAGGGAACATGCAAATTTGTAACTGTGCTCTATTTATGGAGTTTCTGAGGACGAAAAGGATTCCCAAAAATGCATAGATTTTTGCCATAGCTCCTCGTGCACGGATTTCCACTTCTAACCTGAAGATCTCGAAAGAGATTGAGATTATGATTTCTGATACCTACCTCCAACTGTGATTGAGATTGTGATTGAGTTAAGATTGAGATTAAGATACTAGAGGTAGGGCTCGGGGGTGGTTGGGCAGTATTTTCTTCCTATGGGAAGTATTTCCTTGTAAAGGATTTGCTTTGAATAAAGATTTAAGATACTCTTTGCTCTTCGATTTGAGTTGTTTTTTTTGTGTGAAATCTTGAGTTAGTGAAGCATTGGAGTGTCTTAGTTCCTGATTGAATAGAGCAATATGAACGGTAGAGGAGTTCTAAATGGGGGGAGTGACTATTTTCCACTTAGTGCCAGTAAATTTTTTACTTTAGTAGGGACTGATAGGGAGAAGCCTACTTAGAGGGAGGCAAAGCATAGAGGCATGGAGCACTATAGGGCTACCAACATGGACAAGAACGTATAGATGGAACTTGATTACAAAGGAGAACCATGTCTAGTTGTGAGAGCATACATAAATTAAGTTCAAGATCAAATGCTCAATGAATCTACATGAACACAAGGGACAGTGCAAATTACCATTCCCCAAACCCAAAGGTCGAGCATCTTCATCAAGGACTTGGAATTAAGTGATTCCTACAGTTTTTCTTCTTTGTGAAACTTTTAGGTAAAGCTATCCTTACGCAACATTGGGACACTTATACATTGGTAACATCACAATATGCCCCTTGTTACCACCTAGGATTTAAAATTCCCAACCTTTAATCCTAGGTAGTAAACCATCCTTAACACCAAATGACACATTGCAAAGAACATGCTTATGCATAATTGATCTATATTAAGATTACAATTTGCTTTAATGTTAATCCATGGGGTTAGATTCTCACTAAATTATTTATCGTGTTTCTTAGCATGCTTGTTCCATGCTTTAAACTCCTTAATGATAAAATATGAAGAGGAAGAGGAGAAGAGTGGAGATAAGAAGGCAAGACACAACTAGAGAGCGGAACTAGAGAGGGCACAACTAGAGAGCACACCACAAACAACTAATTATACACTATACCAGTTGAAAATAATAAATAAATACAAATCCTTAAGGGTTAGAGTTAGGGTTTCCAATACTTTTTCTTTTATAGCATGTGTTAGTTCTTATTCTTCCATTATGATTTTGGAAAATGAACAAGGACTGGACATTACATTCCATCATAGCCTCTTGATGAAAATGTCCTTCCTCTCTGTCAAATCAAGAGCTTGTCGATTCTCTTGAAAGCTTCAAGTGACCTTGTAAGGATGTCTACAACATTATCTTTGCTATTAGCATGTTGCAATGTGATGTGACAAAGTAACACTCTTTCTTTGATGAAGTGCTCCTTGGCATCAATGTGATGTGTCATTAAATGCTATGCTACATTCTTGGCTAAGGATTGAGTTAATTGATTATCACAACATATATTTATTGGCTTTGTCATCAAATTAATCTATTTTATGTAATTGTCTTGTGAGCCATATAGCCTCACATGCACCTTTTGTGAGACCTCTATATTTTGCCTTTGTTGAAGATAATAAGAAGTTGTTTGTTGGACAACCATGATAATGCACCTTGACAAGAAAAATTGCATATCCTTCTGTGGATTTCTTTGTCTCATGATCTCCTGCATAATCACTATCACAATATTCATGCAATCTTAGAAGTCTACCTCTGTATTCTATTCCAAGCTGTCTTGTATTTCTTTTGTACCTCCAACCTCTCTTGGCTATATTCCAATGACGCTATTTGGGATTTGCCATGATTTGTGCTAATGAACTTATTGCATAATAAATATCTAGCCTTGTGATAGTCAAATATATATAAGAGATTTATTGAGCTATTGATAGAACTTGTCATTTACTATAGGTTTTTCTAGATCTTTTGTAAGTTTTATATTCTGCTCCATGGAAGTGGTAGCAATCTTGCAATTTGCCATCCGAAACTTGTTCAACATACTATCCTTCTGCTAGCTCATAAAGGTGCTATGTACATCTCTCCAAAACTCATATGCCAAGGCAATAATGCATAAGTCAAACAAGTCTTGTTTTATCTTGAGGATGAAGCTTGAAAAAGACACTTTTGTTTGCTACTAGTCACAATTAAATTGTCTACATACAAAAGTGCAATGGTGATGTATTCCCATAAATTTTGTATTAGAGTATGATCTACATTGGATTTGGTGTATCCCAAATCAATAAAATACCTTTTTACAAACTTTTGTGTGCTTGCTTTGATCCATATAGTCTTTTCTCAAGTCATCAAACCTGATTCTCTTTGCCATGTTATCAATAATGTGTTTTTATCCCTTAGATATTGGAGATCAAATTTGAAATGAGGACACCAAATCCCTTGGATGCTATGGTCATACAATTCTATTGTAAGCATAACATATAACATAGAAGCATAAACAATGGCATTCACATAGGTATACATAAGCTTAGGCATATAGAAGCACGGAAGCATTTGTTGAACTATTAATTCACATAGGCATATAGAAGGATAGGCATTCAAATAGGTATATAAAACATAGAAGCATAAAGAAACATAGGTATTCGCACAGGTATACATAAACATAGGCATTCACATAAAGCATACACTAGCATACATTTTCATGTAGAACTCACATGTAGAACTCGCATGTAGGAGTTGCATGTAGAACTCGCATGTAGAACTCGCATAGATAGGCATACATAGACCTATGCATACATAGCGATAGCCATACGTAGACGTAGGCATACATAGACATAGCATATTTAAACATAGGCATATAGAAACATAGGCATTCACATAAAGCACAATTATTAATCAATGAGTCATGACATGGTGGATAGTGGATACAAGGCATTGTTTAGTATTTAACTCAAAAATTATAATTTAAGCTTTACAGATATATCCTACGGTGTGCTTTTGAGATATATATCCTACGGTGTGCATCCATAAGCTTCATGAGTATAGTCTCTTGATTCACTATAGCCCAAGCTCTTTCCTATTACAATTAAAAATTGAATACACTAAATTCCAATCGAATGCACCAAATAGCATAAGATCATTGACATAATCATCATGGGCTCGTTTTATAGCCATAGGCATTCACAAAAATAGGCAAAACCAAACATAGGCATTCACATAGATATAAAGCATATAGAAACATATGCATTAAACATAGGCATATAGACATAGGCACCCACATATAAAAACATAGGCATATAGAAATATAGACATAGGCATTCACATAGGTATAAAGCATATAGAAACATAGGCATCCACATATAGAAACATAGGCATGTTCACATATAGAAACATAGAAGCATAAAGCATATATGAGCATATACTTTTATGAAATGCCCGTAGGTGAACTATGATCCCATGCTACTTACATGCAAATGCTTTTAGATCGAGAACTTGAGAACTACCATTCCTTGCGAATTTGATGGAAGAATTCCCTCACTCCTTGTCTCCAAGGCTAAATGTGAGTGGGGAAATTGTGAACTATCATCCCATGCTACTTACATGCAAATGCTTGTAGATGGAGAACTTGAGAGCTACCATTCCTTGCAAATTTGATGGAAGAGTCCCCTCACTCCTTGTCTCCAAGGCTAAATGTGAGTGGGGAAATTATGATGTGATTGCTTATAGTTCCATGATGAGTAAAATATGACATACAGTCGAGACAATTCTATGGTTCATCAGTCTAAGTTTGTTGGTTTCTTCATCTTCTTCCTAAATTAAATTTCTATAAACTATGGAAATTTTTCAATATTCATTTCGACTTTCTCTAAATGTTTTCATGTGAAAATCTCTCGGATTGCTAACTTTGGCTCAACCAAACCACATGGAGCCTTAATGTCATTTCCCTTCATAACAGTGTAAGCAAGCATCTAGGCTATGCCATCATGAGTAGTAGCGCCCTTTTTAATGAGACTTCAAAGGCAAACAAAGACATGCACTACAACACAAAAAGCAACCTAACCATGTGGAACTGCCATACATGAAAAGCCAATAACACACATGATATCATCATGTTCCCAAGTAGTTGTTGCTACATGGGAAATTGGCAAACAAAAGTGTTTTCTATAGTTGTTACTAATGCTTTCAATGCTCCCCTAAACATATGCCATAACAACTACATGGGAAATTGGCAGCAATACCTCTATAGCAAATAAAAAGTGTTTTTTATAGTCGCTACTAATGCTTTCAATGCTCCCCTAAACATATGCCATCGACCATTTTAGAATAGACATACCTGGAAGCTATACGCAACGGATAAGGATTGCAGGATGATCTCCAAAAAATGGCAATTTGAAACATAGAACTCACAACTTGATTAAGTTTTTTTGAAAAAACTAGCATAAAATCAGAAAAGGAGTTTTAGTCCTCCAGGGAAGCTGACATGGTTCACTATTTGTATGTGGAAAAAGCACCATACATAAAAGATGCCCAATGTTGAAAGCAGTAATAACAACATAAAATGGTGCAAGTCTTGAGGTTAAACTTAAATACCCTTGGGTGGACAAAATGTTGTAGCTACCTTATGGTTTCATCAACATGCTTGAACAAAACATACATCTCTTGTAGTTAGAGCTCTTCAATCAAAAAATTGAAGAAGTTTCTTAACCAATATGTATGGAATGATCGCAAGGTGCTTGTACTTGTGACTCATTGGTAAAGGCTTGTTAATGTGAATCTAATATTTTGTTCAAAATTCTCTAGATTCTCTCTCTCTCTCTCTCTCTCTCTCTCTCTCTCTCTCTTCTCTCTCTCTCTCTCTCTCTCTCTCTCTCTCTCCATCTCCCTCTCTCCCTTTCTCTCTCTCCAATCCTTCTAATCAGGAACAATTGGCAATACAAGGAGCCACCTTAGCCAATCAAGGGCAAATTAAGACTCAAAATATTCCATTACCAGCATGTCACAACCTAGGGAGGTAACTGAATCAACGCGAGTAAGCACCAAGGGTGCAACGAAGATTGGGAAGGGACATACTAAGGTCCAAGATGGATCGGATGAAGACACAGCCTCCCTAGCAACATCATTTTCCTTTGGTGGTACTTTCTCAAATAGTAGCAACAACACCTAAGGGTGACAGTGAATATCACAACCCGTGGGTATCTCACTGAGGCGCAGAAATTGGTATGCAAATGCCAAGAGGAATGTGAGCAGAGGCTCAAGGCAAGCAAGAGTGCTGATACAATTCATCCAAGACATGGGATAACCACTCAAGCCTCAAAAGCCTTGCAAATACCTGAAAGGATAGATGAAGAATGTGTGTCATGCCCTTCAACAGAGGGATCCTCCACCCTAATGTAGCGGATGTTTGAAGAAGACCTTGCCCTACAACAGTTAAAAGAGGGTGATGATAGGTCCTTTTATGATTTTAGAGAGCTAGAATCAATCAGATTGGAGCCAACCATGGGGCCACAAGACATTGTTGGTTTAGCCTCATTTTTATCCACAGAGTTGAAGATGCCTATTGCGACATTGCTTCGAGGCAACCCAACCCTTTGGAGAGACCTTTGTGATTGGATGAATGGACAAATATAGTCCCCTAATCCTGAGAATGTTGAATGAATCTCAAGACCTTCCAAAGGTTCCAATCAACAAATTGGGCCAATAATTTGGTCTTGAAGACTCTTGGTGTGCTCCTATACCTAGGTTAGAAGACTCACTAAATTGGACGCATACATTGGCCACATTAGATCTGTCATGAGTACGAAGGGAACTCAATTTGTGCACCTTGACAATGATAAACCTACTACCATTACACCTTTTTACACCATAAGAGCAGTACTACCTAATCAAGTTGAGCTTGCGATTGATAATGTTATTGATCCTAAGGAGATAGATATGACTCCATCTCAACTTTAGGTAGAGGAGACATTAGCAGGTGCAACATGTTGAATATAGGCCGTGGCAGATTGGCGAGCAAGATATAACCTCATCTCTTGGGAAACATTAATACATCTCAGCCAGGTACTCCTTCAAGTTTGTGATTTTAAAATTCAATCTACAGGAGGTACCTCAATTAAGGTTATTAGTTCTTTAATGCTGAATGTTTCCATTGTGGACAACCACGCTGTGCCTTGCAAGTTTTTTGTAACTCCTACATATACCTTAATGAAATCTCTGATTCTTGATAAAAGTTGGATCCAAGAGACTCACAAAGGGTTATTTGGTGATGAGTCAACCCAACAAGATGTTCTAAGAACTATGAGACGGCCCAACATTCAAGCATCAACATCACCATCCACATCCACATCTCAACCTCGGCAAGCACCTTGTCCAACAAAGAAAATGAAGAAGAAGAGCAACCAAGCAAGTGTGGGTCCGAAATTATCTACTAGAGGCCCAAGGGTACTTTGAAGGTGAATCATACGTTTCGGTTCCAACAAAACCTTGACATCAAAAGCCACCCTGGTATGTAAACAACAAACCCCAACATTGAAAAACCAAACGATGCCATCCAAAAAGGAAGGTACTATACCGTTGGGTTATCACAAGACTACAAGAGGCTTAGGGATAGTACCTTGTAAACACTTATATTTGGGTACCCAAGGTACTTAGTGCAACAATAGTACCTCCATCATCTTCAAGCAGCAATGACAATGAGCTAAAAAATAAACAGTAGAAGAACGAATGGAGGCCAAAACCTCAAAAATTATCATCATCAATAAATGAGAAGCAACCATCAAATTTAGGCCTATCGATTATGAAAAATCAAGGTAAACATTGGAGAGTAGAACCACAAGAACCTACTCACAAGGACAAGGGAAAAGCACCAATATAAAAGGATCACACTCAAAGATCATCCTCTACCTCCTATCGGGTAGTTACATAAGAACTTGTCTCAAAAAAAGAGATAGTGACATAAGAACCCCAAAGGAGTCCATGTACTCTTATATGGAGACCTCTTCCAAGCAAGCCTTACATATTCTTCAATAGGGGCCCTGTAACATAGCAATATGGAGACACAATGTTATGTACTATTGAGCTACAAAAACTAATGCATTAAAACAACAAAGCCCATTTATCTATGCACAATAGAGTCCATGTTGGTTAACAAATAGACAACAACCTTCGATACTCAAATAACTCTTTCATGCTAAGCCCACAAGAGAAGCACATGATTGCAAACCTTTTCTACAAATGCAAGGAAGGACATACATAGTAAGATTTCGCAAGGAGGGACATACATAATAGTGAAATCTTCAAGATCCTAACCTTGCAACCAAGCATTAAGGGCAAAGGATGTAAGACACAAAACATATAGCGCAACAACAAAAAACACCTAATGGCCCAAGTCCATGGAGTATACATATAGAACTAAATCTAAATCCAAGCATGCTCATAGAGATTTGATCCAAAAACTTGGACATAGAAGACATAGGGAATGGTGCAAACAATATATTTAAACATTCAAATACTGTTAGCGAGCAACATATTGTTTGGATTGAATGCCTCAATAGCAAGATAGGTACTCAAACACGTGCTCACATACATTATTCACAAGGCCTCTCAATAGACAATTTGGTGTTCGATCCAACAACCATAAAACACATGGCCTTGCATACACAACGCTCTCATTGACACTATACATGCTCAAGAAGATTAAGCCAAACATATAAATGTGGACAATGGTAGAGGAAGAAATTAAGCACTTGGAAACACAATCAACGTGGATACCTTTACAAATATACTTCTCCACACATGCACAACAATTCAAAGGTTTGCAATCACTTACCAGAAGTACATTTCATTAATACAAGGCAAACATACTACAAAATAAAGCATGGTAGAAACATTAATACATGCTTCCAAGAAACACATGCAACAAACTCACAAAGTAGGGACCTACCAACACTCAGAACCATTCCAAAACAAATGGTAGTGGATTGAGCACATATCACAAAAGTTATCTCCCACTAATTCACACAAACACAACACCACAATGAAAAAGTTGGGTGCCTTGTCAAATATTTGAACAAATTTATCACTTGGACTTAGCTGTAATAAATGTGTACAAGTGACCACTCTAAACAAAAGAAATGCTTCATGCCTCCTATAAAATATTTTGCACCCTCAATCGAAGAAACAGAGATTTACACCGTTGGAGACTTCAACAAGAGAATAACAAACATGCTGCAAATCAACGCATTCATGGAACACAGTATGAAACAATATTATACACATGCCTACAACAATCTACGACTCTACTCTAGCCCATATTTAGTCCAACTTACCAGACAATTACCAAAAAGCTGACACAAATTTCGTTTACTGGTCTGGCCATTCATTGATCTACACAACACTGCCAACTCCGGATTCAAGCACAACTAACACTTCTCCATCGGGGCAGGCCCTATGAATGCAAATCATCTTATTTGGCATATGAGTTTTCTGTGCTAAAAGTAAAAAATATTGAAAGTGTTGGAATACCCTCATCCAATACATAACCACGTTGTTCTCCACCAAAAATGAGCTGACTTTAAGGAAGCCTTGCCATAATAGGAGCCTTTCAATAAGACCTACCTGGGCTTTAATAGCAACTTCTGCGATAGTATGAAAGCATTCCATGTCAAATTATGCCACAAACCCGTCCATTTGAATAAATGAAAGAAGACTGCAAAGTTTGGATGATCCATCCAATGCGAAAGCTTGACAAAATTCCAGTCTTGTGCCTATAAGCCTACAGAATCCATATGCGGTAGAGGAAGCCCCACAGTTCCATTACCCCTGGGCATGAAATGCAAAGATGCATAGAAACAATCTCTCTCTCTCTCTCCCTCTCTCCCTCTCTTTCTCATGTTCTTCAAAATGTAAGTGCTATACCTTTTTCTTGACTCAGTACTTTTATGGAGGCTCATTCACCGGCACATTTGCTGGGAATGGAGCCAAACCGATTACAATCCCATTTGCATCAAAACAAGACAACTGTATTTCCCAGCTCTGCCTTATCTGTAGATACATTTCCACTAGACATTCTTCAAAATTTTATTAGGACGGAGACGGCAGAACCCTATGATACAAAGTTATTTCCGTGGCCAGTACACAGTATGTTTCTGTAGCAACGGGTAGCATCAGACCTCCTTGCCCTGTTGTCTTCAATAGTCCCAAAAGATCATCTGAGGACTAATTGCAGGGAAAAGCTCAAGAACTCTTGCATTAGCAATGTGTCTGGGTCGAAAGAGAGAAGGTTTCGTGAAAGAATCGACATAAGCAAGCTTCGGAATACAATATTGCTGGTCTTTGAAAGGGCAAATGACATCACATTTTCGCAGAAGACCGTAGAATTTGGCGGGAAAAGGCAGAGGGAGGCCATTGTTTAGAGGAAGGAAAGAACAGCTGCAACAAATATTGATACCAATAAAATCATAGTTTTGTCCATCTTCAAGGTGTTGCTCCGATTTGGTAGAGTTGGGTAATCGGTTGGCAGAGGTAAAACGCAAGCGTCGCCGTTGAAATATAGCCTTTGTGGAAAAGCCCAACCTTCCCTGAAAGAGAAATTGGGATCCTTTTGGAACAAGATTTCAGACTGCACATTACCCTCTTCCCCTGCTTGCATTAGCAGATCGTTGTAAAACTTGATGCCCCAGAACATCGCAGTATCGTCTGGCAAAATCCCAAAATAAGACGCATCGCAAATTTAGTGAGTAACCACGGTATCATAGTAGGGCAGCATTAGCTAAAGGGACAAGTACTGTATAGGACGACAGATTGAATACTCACTTATGGAGTCTCCATACGGCGCAAGGCCTTTATATGAGAAGCTGAAAACCTCCGTCAGATTGTCGAAATTAGGATGTTGCGCAACGATATTCCACTGCGAGTAATTCCAGGCATAGTTGCGATTGCTGATGGTCAACTTCACTCGCCAGTAGGACTGATAGTTCTGCTTCACATGCCAGTGTATTCGGACGGGGCACATGTCTGCAGTGCAGTGAATAGCCGGAGCTGGAACATGCGGGGTGAGACCTGTGTTGGATCCGGAGACAAGGGTCTGCAAGGGCGCAGTCCTGCCAAAGGATCGTTGCTTGTAAGGCCATGGAAACATCAAAGATGAAGGAGAAATAAAACGCTGAGGAATGAGATCGGAAGAAGCTCACTCGTAGCAAGTATCGTTGCTCTGGCAGCCGCAAGCGCAGGTAGGGCAGGGGACGATGCTCTCGTTGTAGAAGGAGGAGAAAGAAACACAGCAATCAGGGCTCCGCTGAGCAAGAAATTGCGAGTATGTGCATGTGATGTTCCATGTCACTGCACAGGGAAGCAGCTCGATCAGGCAAATTCCTGCACAACACTCTCAATTCGCGAACAAGCTAAGCTTCCACAAGCAAATCACTTACTGTATGCTTGTGTTTTTCTCCTTCCATCCGTTGCCGTGAACAAGCTGGGCTTGACTGTCCTTGCAGGCCCGCAAGTGTAGCCCGGTCCTGGTGTCAAGAGCGTGATGTTCTTGGGGAGCTTCACGGTCGTGTTTGAGTTGCCAGATTGCCCCACGCTTATCTGAAAGGCCGCCACTGCGTTGGTGGGATCTTGGCCCCAAGCTGCCAGCACTCCCCCCCTGCAGCAATTCGCAATCTGACTGTTGTAAGGCACTCCCGGTAGCAAGTCCACGATCGTGGGGTTCCGCATGCAGCAATGCGGAACGCCGTTGTGAAACTTGGAGCAATCGCCCTGCATGGTCGCCTGTCCTCCCACCATCGACCAGATGATCTCCTTCTGCGCCCAATGCCAGCCCAACGCCCATCCTGGAGCTTCTATATGTCGGTACTGCTGATAGTTGTACAATGTCACCACGGCCTATCAAAGAAGCACACAAAATCCGTGTCAAAATCCGTTCAAAAGGAAGCTCACATTCCGTCTGTAGCTCCGGAAGCTGAGTCAGGTACGGTGGGCAAGCACGGGCAACCTTAGAAAGTGACGACTCTAGCGAAACAAAGCGATGGAGGGACAGGAGAGCTTGATCTAGTGGTTTGAGTCACTCACAACGTAGCCATCTGCAGTCCAGGACATGACATCCCATTTGATGGTGATGTTGCCGTTGGGATCGAGCGGATCGAAGGCCTCTGCAAGGGGAAGAAAGGGAGGTTAGGAGGCGAGGAAAGGATGAGGGGAGGGGAGGGAAGGGAAGAGGGGGGGGTGATCAAGGGGAGAAGAGAAGCAAGGAGCAAGAAGAAAAGGTGGAGAGAGAGCAGGGAAGCGAGTGAGAGAGAGGTTGACTGACCTGTGGTAGCGAGCAGAAAGGCTGCAAAAGCTACGAGGAAGAAGAAAAGGGAGGCATGGCGAGGAGGATGGAGGCGAGGCAATGGCATTTTGCTGAGCAGAGAGGAGCTCAAAATGAAGAAAATGAAGAAGACGACGAAGAAGAAGAAGAAAAAGAGTGAGAGAAGATGAAGAAGACGACGACGACTACGCAGAAAAGGAGGAAGTGCGCGCCAGTAAAGGCAGTTACGCGGAATGCACGTAGAAGAATACAACAACGACTTGCGTCTTTTAAGTCCGTTCCTCCCGTCCTTAGGATTGTCTTACCAGGAACAAAAGACGTACTATAATTACAGTCAGCGTCATTTATTGCGTCAACCCGATATGTCACTGTCACTTCCGCCACTAAATTTTGTACCAGCTGTGCCGGTCACAGCTGCACCGAATAAATAAATAATAGAAAGATATAATACCAGGGGTAATAAAAAATGGCGTGGGCCGCGTAAAATCACCCTTATTTCGCACATCGAAAAAACCCGGGTTTTCTTCCCCTAAAATTACGTGCCTGTTCGCTACTCTCTCCTCTCACTACACTGTCGTCTCTCTCTATCTCTCATTAAAAAATATCAAGCCGACTCTTCTCTCTCTACGATCTCACTACTCTAATAATAAGACTCCACCCATTTTTGGGTGCCCCTCCCTTGCTATGCTTTACAGCCTATTGTCTGCTTATTATTGTCTAAAGATGCTGCTTAATATTCAAGGCCTTATATTATATTTATTTATTTATTTATTTATTTATTATATGTTATTTGCCTTCATCCCACCGACATCACCACGGACGTCTTCAAGGTTTTGTCTTAGCCTTTCATATTCTACCCATCAATTTAAAGCCCTTCAACAATTCCTTATAGAAAATGCAGCACTCGTTGATTCTTTGGGCTAAAGCAAATTCAATTCATTAGTTGCCCCACACATCCAAGGAAGGTATTAAGATAAGGTTGGAGCCCGAATTAATGCATCGAATGGATGTATTTAAGCTCACATCTTCTCGATCCTCTTGCTAGCTTTCGCCTTCTGATCCTTCTACCACCAACTTCTTCCTTCTTCGCGCCAATATATAGAGACCAGTCCCCTCCCCCCCCCCCCCCCCCCCCGAGTAGGAGGGCAAAGAGGGAGAGGGGAGGAAGAGAGATCAAGCGAGGCAGAGGGGCAAATTGCAGGAGTGAGAGGCAAGGACAAGAGAGTGTGTAATATTCTGCATTAACCTATGATAATGCTTGGCGCAAGCACACAAGCAACTAATTAATTGAATTTAGATTTCTCGAGCGATTAGAATGACTAGTTTAAAGTGACAAATTTCCACCAAATGGTCTCCTCGGGAAGCATGCACATGTGCAAATTTTACCATTCTCTAAAAGGTAAACTTGCCAAGCTCACCTTCACCATGATGAATAAACCTCACCTAAAACACCAATATTACTCCCTTATCAATGTTGCTTTAACATGACATTTATTAAAGATAAGTCCATTGTCTATCTGTGCAAGAGTGTACTCAAAAAGCTTACCAATGTACAACACAACAATGCACCCTAACATCCTATGTTCAAAACATCAACCAATATAAGAAAAACAAAGTTGCAATTATCACCCATAAGTGTCCAATATTAATTTATTGAGTGCCTACAAGGTACTCTAGGACCAGCCGGGAAGAGGAATAAGGCCTTCATGCTCTTAATAGAGGTTGACTTGGGCCTACACTAACAAAAAGTTGGTGCAAGTAGAGCAATATAGCATAGGATAAAGGGGCTAATAAGCAGTTGGTCCAATGTAGGGTAAAGGGGCTAGTAATCGGGTGGGTATCAATGCTAATCACCAGCCCCAAATTATATGTTGGTAAAGTGCCAAACATATGGCACTTGTTAAAGAGAAGAGGGCCTAACGCTACATGTGATGCACTTTGGTCCTTTTGTATTTTATTACATCCCCTCATTGTAGAGTCTTATTTGTATGTCCAATGTCAAATTTTCTCATAACCTATTTTTCATTAGAGAGCCATGATTCCTATATGAGAAAGAACATAGTTAGTGTAATTTGTGATTCTCGGAGTTCAAGTCTCCCTTTGTGAGTGCAAGCTTAGGACTTGAGGATGAAGTAGAGGGGTGGGTAGTACATGCTCAAGGTTGTTGTTGCTAAGGGGAAGGGAGGTTGCAATGATGATGCAATTCTCAGAGTGAGGGTCAAGAGACCCCATTATGAGGAAGGCGATGGCTCAATGATCGAGGGTGGCATGCCAGCAAGCCTAAGTCTAACTGTCCATAGTAGATGGGCATTCTAACAAGAAGGAGACGGTTGAGGTGCAACAACCCTCATATCCAAAGAGAGTCAATAGGCTCTTCTATGGAGGCTTTTTGAGGTATCTGATGAGGAGGCCATGTTGACATCTATAAAAGAGCACATGAAATAGATCTTAAAGGTGGCAGGACATGGAAGAAAACATTCCTACTATTCTACCATGAGGTTCTAGTGGAGTAGTTCAAGCCTAAGTTGGGCAAGTTGATGAGAGGGTGACTTTTCCTTTCCTTCACTTAGAGAGTACTTTTCCTTAGTGCCTTCTTTCAATGAGCTTGGTTTGTGTGTGAACTTCCTTCTAATGGCTACAAAGCTTGGTTCATGAGTAAAAGGTTCTTTTTGCTACAATGTGTTTCTAAAGTGTTTCACAATGAGTTGGTGCATCGATCCCTTATTTGTTCCTATTATGACATGTTTCTAAAGCGATTCACAATGAGCTGGTGCATTTATCCCTTATGTTTGCCAGCATGTCCTACTATTATGTCTAGCACTCATCCTTTAGTGTTGATGAGTTGCATAGTCGGTTTTTCCAAATCTTCTCATGTGGGCTAGGGGATCCACTCGAATACCTTGCATATGCTTTGGGGAAGCTTTTATTTATCCCTCCTTTTTTGAGATCTCCCTTTGGTACCAAAAGGGCTTGGATTTTAGGAGATTGAGCACAAAAGCTCTCAAATGGCTTGGTTCACACTCAATTTGTGCAATTTGGTTCTTTTTGTTGGCTTCCCTTATGGGTAGCCTTAGCATCGACGTGTTTTTTGCAAAGCAAAAATTAGCAATTTCTATACAAATTAATTGGATTCTTTTGTGATTAATTGTGCATTTATTTCCAACAAAAGGCATCAATTTTGTTTGTAGAACATTTAGTTGCTTTTTGGCTATGTTGGTGGCGAGTATTCATGACGTTCTGTGTTCATCACTCACAACCATCTCTCCTTCATAGAGATCACAAAATTGAAGATCTCGCATCTCTCATCTCTCCAATTTTCATGGAGAGACCTTGTTCTTGCTTTGTTCGACGGCGTGATTTGTTTCGGCGGTGATTGTAGGTCATTGCTTTGGTGGTTTTGCTCTAGTGGATCTCAGTGGTGATTGCAAGTCATCGTTTTGGTGTTCCGGTGATTTTGCTCTGGTGGATAGCGTTCATTGATTTTGTCCCACTGATTTTTTGTAGGAGCTTCAAGCTGGCATCGCCATATCCAACTAGCTTCATTCAAGCTTCCTTTTTCTTGTTCCCTTCCCCCTCTCCCTCCCATCTCACCTTCCTCCCTACATTGCTCCCTATGCGATTCATCCACGTATTAACTTTCCTTCATCCCCTCCTTATCAACATCCTCCATTGTGACTATGGTCTCACACCCCAGGGCAAATCTGCCCCCATATCTGCTACCAAAAACCCTCCTCCTCTCCCTCCTATTTTGCAATGAATCACTCCTCGTCCTCCTCCTCTACTGGCAAGCCCAAGAATGGCTCCAAACGGTTCAGGAAAAGCTCCACTCTCGTCGTTGGGGACAATCTACTCCATGATCTCTTCTTCGGGCATAGAATCTTTCTCCAAGAGGTTTTTCAGGTTGTGTCACCTACAACATCATTCTCTGATGACATATCTCTGAGGGAGTGCCATAGATTAGGAGCACTAGTGTGATGTATTTAGCGGGGGCTCTACAGCTAGTAGCCCTATAGTTCTTGAAGATTTACACAAAGGTTCGAGTGGCTCTAAGTCCCAAGAAAAGGTAGCAGAGTCCCAAAGTGCAAAAGTAGCTCGCTGTCCAACCGATGCACATATCCATTGCTTCTGCCACCTTGATATTAGCTCTGACATGCTTTTCCTCCATTGGCTCTTGCATTGCTATCCTCTTGGGATCTACATTCATATAGGTAGTGCAGGTCAAGCAAGCATCTTCAATTTCTTTGTTCCAATCACCCATACCTCTCCAAGTTTCTAAAGCTCAAAGTACCTACAGTTTTGGCTGCAGAAATAACCGATGATTGCAGTTTAGAGATTTTAGACCATCCTCTTCATTATCACAAAGCCAGACAAAATTAGACAAGCGCTGAGCTTGGATATTTTCAAGGAGTCCCTCTACAATCTGTGCATCATTTGCTCTTGCACCCAAGATCAAATTGCCACAGATTACCACACATTTCACAGCTTATTGCCAAAGAACAAGCAACGTAACTTTGTGTTTTCAAAACAAAGACACGATGTGAGAGTAATATCTGACACTACATGGATAGACTGCTAATGAATATGACAGCGAAAGAGAAGTTTGACTATCGCTACCTGGCGGGGTGTCATGTAGCTACTACGAGTATCGGATGCAATTGTTGATGGTCAACAAATAAAAGTAGGGGAGATTGTGCGAGCGATGCTGCCATGGTTCCATTGACTAGAGGCTACTAGGCTACATAGGAAACTTGATGAAATGGAGCGATGATGGGATTCTTGGACTATTAGAGCAAATAGAGGGGGAAGAAGAAACATCATATCTCTGTGATTCTGTCAAGGAAAGGCGTCCATGGAGGGGGATGAGATTGAAAGGCTAGGAGGGGAAGAAGTGTCTTGGTTATTCAATAGAAGTATTAATTGGCTAGTTCATATGTCTACTTGAATCCCTTGCTTGTTGTACATTTAGTTTAAGGGTGCAATGATATATTGCAACCCTTACATCGATGGTATGATAGATCTTAAGAAGTTGGTCTGTCTAAGCCATCGTTGTTTGAATGTTATAAGATGTCCCTCAAACATTGTCTACGGCTACACCCAAAAGGTCATTGTAAGACAACCTAGTGCAAGAGTGTTGAAGTATGTTGATTACAATGTGTGACCTCAAGTCCTAAGATTTTTCTCATCTTGGTAAGCCAGATGCATTTTTTCACGTTGTTTCAATACTATCTTGTTTTCTATAAAGTGTGAATGTGCAATGTATGGATTTGACTAGCCTTTTTGAAGGAGGAATTGTAGGAGGCTTTGAGTTTGATGGAGAGCTAGAAAACCTCGGAGCCCGATGGGTTGACTATGGGATTTCTTCTGCCATTCTAAGAACCTGTTGAGCAAGACTTTGTGGCTATTGTTAATGAGGATATATAGAGTTTGTAGCTTTCTGAAGACATCAATGTTGAGTTCATGAACTTGTTTGAAATTCCTAAACAACAAAGTAAGCTCAAATCATGTGATTGGCATTTGATCACTATGTTGAATACCCCTTATAAAGTTTAGCCAAGGCTTTGATTTGAAGATTAGGGATATATGATATTTTGGTGGTGGATACCTATTGTAGACCTTGTGGAGACTGGCGTAGGAGAGGCCTAAGTAGGAGACTACCATGTGGCATAGTACGAGTTATCCCACATATGATCGGTTGAGAGAGGCCTTGGGGAAGTGGCCATACTTGTACTCGAAGGGGATCTTTTTTTTGGGAAAGCAGGGACTATCATTTGAGCCTTATCTTGTTTCACTATTTGGCATTGTTTCTTTGAGTGGTTGTGGTTGTAGGTTGCTTTACCCTAGAGCATAGGATAGTTTGGTGATCCTACTGAGGAGGGGTTGAGTTCTTGCTCCCCCTCCCCATACCTCTCTCAGTGATACCTCCTCATGCATCTCTATCTTATCCTCTTCGTCGCCCCTCTACCTTGTGTTGGTTGACCTAATCCTCTCCGTCTTGGCCTTCCATTCCTACCTTATCCTTAGCTCTCTCTTTCTCATGATCTCTCCCCTTTTGGTGGCTAGTGTTTTGCTAATGCTACAGTGAGGGAGGTAAGAGCAAGCCTCTCCATTGTTTTCATTGATGCAGAGGGGCAAGGAGGGCAGGACCACCCCTCCCCTTTCAAGATCTACATGTTGGAGTGGAAGGGACATAGAAGTAGCCACGAAGAATACCCTGCATGATTACCTCTTGCAGCATAGAGGGGACCAAAGGCCTCTCTCTCTCTCTCTCTCTCTCTCTCTCTCTCTCTCTCTCTCTCTCTCTCTCTCTCTCAAATATTTCCTTCAATGCATCTTGCTCTCTCTACTCAAACTTCTTCCTCAGTTGAGATCTTTTTCTCACTCGTCCCCAAACATCTCACTCAACACAACGTTTCCTCTCTCTATCATTATTGTATTACTCAAATTCATCCCCTCGCATCTTTTCAGTCCCTTCCTCTTCTTTTTGCTCTTCTCTTTCCGTTCTCATAGCTTTCTTCCCCTTTCCAAATATTTCCTTTCCCACTCACACATGGATTGGTTTGGGTTACTATGAGCAAGATGTAAGCAAAAGACGGAGGTTGATTGTGGCACATCGGTAGGTATGGCTGCGAGTGTTGATGGACGGTTGGGAGATCAAAGGTGGGATGTAGCCCAATTTACTATGATATCTACATGTAGATAGTCGGCCCATGAGTTATGTTGGCTAGCGTACAGTGATCAGTAGGCACCATGGTGAAGATTTACGGACTATTATGAGCTATGGATAGCACAAAGATGCAATATGGGAATTAAGGTGCTATAGTATAAGAGGGGGAAAGCACAAATGAAGAAATTATTGATGGGTTGCATGCCTGAGCTATCTTAAAGAGCTACGACATTGTTCGATAGAGCTTGGCAATGGCGGGTGGTGATGCAAGGAACAGAACCTTGGATGTCCTAAAGGTGTTTGTGGACTAATTGTGGTCAAAATTTTACTCAAATGTATATTTATTTATATGATGTGGACTGAAGGTGTTTGTGGACTGATTATGGTAAAAATTTTACTCGAAGGTATATTATTTTCTATGATGTTATGTTTAGAAATCTCCCTCCCTCCCTCCCTCCCTCCCTCCCTCCCCCCCTACCACCCCCCTCTCTCTCTCTCTTTCTCTCTCTCTCTCTCTCTCTTTGCCTCTCTCTGTATTTGGAGCTCTATGCAGACTTGCTTGCATAGCCAATGTTATGATCACGTCCTTGGATAATTATTAGTGCACCTAGACACGTGGAAGATTTCTTGGTTTCATGCTCAATTGTGACCATAATCAATTAGACATGTAAAATATTGGAAATGTATTCATTTTCTCATGATGCTAGCTTGAAGGCTTGTCCCAACACTCCATGTATTTATGCCATATAGAGGGAGGCATGTTCCCCCATCTATTGTTTTCCATTCACTAGGTATGGTCATAGCAGGAGTTATCCTACATATGATTAGTTGGGAGAGAGGCCAAGGGGAAGTGGCCATACTTGTATTTGAAGTCGATATTTGTTTTGGGAAAGGGGGGAGCCTTATCTTATTTCACTATTTGGCATTGTTTTCTTTGAGTTGTTTTTGGTTGTAGGTTGCCTTACATCCCAGTATACATGACCAGGACTTAGTGTTCTACATGATCGGGATTGGTGCCATACATGACTGGGACTTGGTGTGGTATGTGACCAGGACTTGTAGTAGTACATGACAGTGCCAACCTAGCATAGGTCCCATGGCCAAGATTGAGAATTTGCAGAGAGTATTTACATGGATACTATCCTCCACATGCAAGAGTTATGAGAGAGCACATGTGTGGTCAAGCTCCTTGCCAGAGACACAGGTGGTACACAGGTGGTGTACATGGAGTAGTTACACCACACTAGCTTGTTGGCAGAAGTTGGCTCCTACAAAAGACATGAAGAGATGGAGTGGCAGGATGGCTAAGGGTGACGGAGACAACCAATAGGAGGGAGGAGGGGGATTCAATTCATTCATTCATTGTACGGGGATTGGGAGAGGGAGAGGGAGAGGGGGAGAGAGAGAGAGAGAGAGAGAGAGAGAGAGGCTAGAGCTACGAGCTCACTTATTGTATTGCTATCTTGCATGAGTGATCATGTATCCTTTTCGTCAACCCTCTACCTTGTGTTGGTCGACCTTATCCTCCCCCTCTCCCTCTCCGTCTTGGGCTTCCATTCCTACTTATCCTCTACCGTCACTTCCTCATGCTCTCTCCCCTTCTAGTGGCTAGCGTTTTCTTTGGTGGCTAGTGTTTTGGTGATGTTGTAGTGAGGGAAGCAAGACCAAGCCTCCACATTGTTCTTCTTGATGCAAAGGGGCCAGGAGGGTAGGAGCTCCCCTCCACTTTTGAGATCTACATCTTGGAGTAGAAGGGAGGTAGGAGCAGCCATAGAGAAGACCCCCCATCATTACCTCCAGCAGCATAAAGGGGAGCAAAGGCCTCTCTCTCTCTCTCTCGCTCTCTCTCTCTCTCTCTCTCTCTCTCTCTCTCTCTCTCTCCCCCCCCTCTAACACATACACACACACATTAACAATGTCGTTCGGGTTGCAGCAACAACTTCTGTAGATACTAGTCACGATGACTCCCTCATGCACCCGTGCTAGTCGCATAAGCTATAGTGCGCCACTGATTGTGGCCATTGTCTCTCTCTCTCTCTCTCTCTCTCTCTCTCTCTCTCTCTCTCTCTCTCTCTCTCTCTCCCCCCCCCCTGACACATACACACACACACATCAACAATAGCGTCCGGGTTGCAGTAGCTCCTATAGGTACTGGTCACGGACTCTCTCATGCACCCGTGCTAGTCGCATAAGTTGCAGTGCACCATTGATTGTGGCCATTGTGCCATTGTGCACTATCTTTGTGACTTGCCTCACCCATGCTCAAGCCTCATACCGTGATTGTTGCACGATTTGTGCCAGGGCTCTATGTCTTGTGGGTTGCACCCATAGGCCTTTGCTACGTGGATGCTCTCAACTGACACCTAGGACCTGCAAGAACAAAGAAGCCCAAGATAATTAACACTCAAACCAAATAAAATACAAAAAACACACCATTGAAAGGGTACAAAGGTAAAAAAGGACAACCAGCATGCTTGAAGACCATGTTAGGATGCAAAACTACACAAGAATGTGAGAGAAACATGTTTTGCACTTTTGCATTTTCTACATATCAAATAGCCCACCAAAATGGGCACATGCCGTCCACAAGATCCAAAAACAAGAGGTGAAAAGAAGTGAAAGTATAGTGTCATTTGGACTATGGTGGAGGAGAAAAATATGCAGGCATGCATATCAATAGTCAAAGAGGTATGCAAAATGCAATTAAATGCCCTACAAAAGAAGCTAGGAGAAACTAGACAAGTTGATTTCTCAAACCGGGGTGCCCAAATGCAAGATGACATGAAGAGATGGCAAGGGAGATACAAACAAAATGGGAAAAGGATATGGCCCAATTGGTTGACGAGAAAACTAGCTCTCTTGCTTCTTGGATTGAAACACTAGAAGCCCAAGTTGCTACTCTCAAAGATGAGAAGCTGAGCACATGCACATAAGGAAGAAGGAGAGCTTTAGTCACCCTAAAAGAGGAGCTAGACATCATCAAAGAGCAAATGAAGCAACTCAAGTATGCAAAGGGGACTTCAGCAACAGGATGCAAATCATGGATGAGTTGAAATCTGAGAATGAGCAACTCACGAGAGTAATGGCAATTTTGCAGACTTATTCGCAAAGGAAACATGCCGAGTTTACACAGCAAATCACAAAGGGGAAGGCATATATGCTTGCATGGAAAGAGGTACTATAAAAAGGTACAATAGCACCCCAAAAGGAACTCATATTTGAAACTTTGGAGGAAGAAAAAGGCATAGCAGTAAGGCTTTAAGTGTGTTGGTTAGAGGACTAACAGTAGTTGGCACCCCCATGCCAGATGCCCAAGCTCTATTTGTCAAGATGGGAGATAACCTCAGTTCGAATCAGCTTGGAGGGTGGGTATGGTAGAGGCATCAACAAGGCCCATGGTAGTGAAAATACGGATAGCCACCACAGATACACTCATGAGCATAAGGGCAACACTAAAGGGTACTAGGCTTTTCTTGGATGATGACCTATAGCAAGAACATTGGAGGGAAGGGATGGTGCGAGTTATGGTAGCAAGGCAAGAAGGGAAATGGACACCCTAAAGAGATAGGAAGGTGACATGCTTGAGGTCACCTTTCAGTAGTGCCACGTGTTAGCAGGTAGACCACACTTGTGTGGTAACCTTGAGGGGTGAGGATAAGATTCTCAATAGAATCTTTAATGATTCCTTGGAATATTTAGATGCTACTAGAATCTTTAGGAGATTTTGTCGATCCTCTCCATCGTTGTCGGGCGTTGATGGTGCTGATGGAGCAAGTTGTGCTATCTACATGTTGAGTGGAGTTGTTGGCTCCTCATAGCTGTGATCATTGCTGATTTCTAGTTCCATCATTGTTGATGGGCACTTGGTTGTAGGTAGGCTATGCGTGTTGCTAGCCCATCTATTTTGAGCATGTGTTGTGTGTTTGTCGTGCGGTCTGGCTGCGTCTATGTTCTTGCTGTAGTCGCTTGTGTTGCTTTGTGTTGGCCATTGCAGGCCCATGGCTCACTCTCGTGTGAGGTGGGCTGTAGCCTATCACCTCTCTGCATTCATCATCAAACCAAGGGTTTTGAGGCATCTTTCCATCTCGAGCTCGTGTGGATCGGATCATTGGGGAATGATCCGATGGAAAGATCCTATACCATTGAGGATAGGGTGTCCAAGGTGTGAGTAAGGCCAGAAGCTCTCTGGCTAAGTGACCTGGCTAAGTCTCTGGTTGAGAGCATGATAGGTGTGAAGCAGGGCTGTCCCCTCCCACTGACTCTTTATGTCCCCTCCCACCAACTCTTTTTGGACTTTACATTGATGAGATTACATCCTTCACATACCACCTAGGGGGCGAGGGATCACTACTAGCGGACCTCATGAATAGTTGTTTCAATTACTTATAGCCCTTGTGTTTTGTGTAGCTTTCCACTAGTTCTTCTTATTAGCTTTGTTTATTATGCATTTAAAATTGGCATTTGAGCTTGTGTATTAAGGATACAAGACCCTTAAAGAAGTCACCTATGCATTTTAATAAAAATTAAAAGGGCACCTCCCCCTACCATAAAGTGTTTTACTCCAAATCCCCAAAATCCACTTTCACTCTATGCCCAATAAATGATTCAGTACTGACCTCAAAATCGAAACTACCAACCTTCTACAAAATGACAATCTAATTAAAAAATGAAGACAATAAAAATAGGACAAAAATGTGTTGCATTTTAAAAACTATGATCTTGAGCCTTGAACACCGAAATTAGGATGAAACAGTACAGCCACCCTCACACACAATGGATGGAACCACCCTTAATCCATGATCTATAATACAAACACCCTACTATTGAAGGATACAAGGTTATATGTGATGCAGCTTTAAGAGTTCAATAGGAATGCTCATATGCTTACTCAAAATGAGTATTTATCCTTCCCCTTTTTAGATTAGGTGATGTCCTCAATCATTAAGAAACAAGACCTTCATGATGCAAACAAAAAAAATCAAATGGCATCTTGGTAAAATGTATTTGATGCAAAGAACAAGGCATACCACAAAGACATATGCAAGATCTATTAGAAGGTCTCACATGCTCTAACCCATTGTAGAAATATGTCCGCAATAATAAAATATTATTAGGCAAACTCACAAGCTGAAAGGACCTAAGATTTGGATATCAGTATAGCCCACTCTTTTTGAACTAGCTTAAACAAAGAGCCATGGAATAAGATTTGAATATCACTATAGCTTAATAAAGAGACATGAACTCACCAAAGAAAAGAAAGCCAAGAAGGAGGGGAATGTCTATTTACAGAGGGGAAAGCAATTATCAAGGAATTCAAGTCCAAGCCTAAAGACCCCTAGCCTTAAAGTTATGTAATGATAGCCATAATATGTTTGCATTAAAAGTAGATATGCTATGCTTATGCACTCCCATGGAGATATGCCATGGAACTAAGATCTGGATCAGTATAGCTTATAAAAAGAGACGTGGAATTCACCAAAGAAAAGAAATCAAGGAGGGAAATCTCTATTTACAAAGGGGAAATCATTTATCAAGGAATTCAAGTCCAATCCTAAAGACCCCTAGTCTTAAAGTTATGTAATGATAGCCAGAAGATGTTTGCATTAAAAGTAGATATGCTTTTTTTTTTTCAAAGAATAAAAGTAGATATGCTATGCTTATGCACTTCCATGGAGATATGCTTCATGCACTCCCATTTGGGAGACCCTTAATGTATAAGTGACTTATTTATCCCATAGATCTTTTCATCCTTCCATAGACATTAATCTCTCTATTGTTGTTGAACATCAGAACTTATGTTTAAGGGATTCAAATTGGCCAAGGGAGTGCTTGTAAATTGAATGATAAAGTGATTGGATAGAGCTCCCATAGGTTGGGAGCAACTCGACCTTGCCCATCAACATTGTCTTCAATATGCCCACTTCGTAGGCAATGCTAGGTCTCAAATCAAGTGGTGCTACACAGTGAAGCAAGTCAACAAAGGACCCCAACTATCAAAGGTTTGTAGCAATAGGTGCTATTACCAAGGAGAAATCACTCAGTGATGAGTCAACTTGCCAAACAAAGCATGCTACTGAAACTGAGTAAAGGATTTGTATGATCAAAGTCTACCAACTTGGATAGGTATGAAATAATGGCACCTACCCTTCCACAAGGAAGATGCAAATCGTTATAAATGCAATGGGTAGTATCCACTACAAATGCCAGTAGGGAATCTTATATATAATGTTCTAGAGTCTTAGAGCTTACAGTTGTTCCTCCAACATAGGCAACTCACATGTGTAGAGTGCAACCAAGACCTATTGGCATTCAAAGCTTTTTACTTTTCTTCCAATAATTTCCATCTCCCCCTCTCTCTGTCTTTTAGGAATTCATTTCACTTTGAGTTGTTCATTTCTCCCTTACTCCCATGATATGCATTTACTCTTGACAACACACATTTTCTCTATTAGGGTGATGCTTTTTTTGCCAAATGGAAAAGGAAATTGCCCTGCATACTTAGAAAAACAAAGGGCCATGGGGATGAATTAACAAGTCTATTGCACACATTATCATAATTCAATGTCGCGAATCCACATGTGATGAATGATGGAGCCAATAGACATAAGAACAAGATGTCAACTCAAATACTAATAATAAAGAAACAAAATGTATCCCTAGACTCAAAGATAAAATAAGAAGACACAAGATGATTGTTGATGAAGATGGATCTTTGATTGAGTGGAGTAAGCATGCTAATAAGTCCACCAACATCAATGCCAAGCAAAGAGACAAAAAAGGGACTGACCAACAGAGTTGATGAGCCGCCCTCTGAAAAAATTGGGTGGGTTTTGGCAAGGATAAAGGATTGGATGCTCGTCACCATCACAAGGGAATAAGACCAAATCAAGAAGAGCAAAGAGATATGGATGGAGACAAGGTGATAAAAATCAAGCTAACTAAGCGAATGGTATAAATATGAAGAAACACTCCACTACTAAGTCTGCCAACAAACCCACATTGAGGAACTGACAAAGCAAGAGGGCCATGGATAGGAATAAAGTTTCACAACTTTAAGGGACTATCACAGTTCTCACTTGCTAAATTTCCTCAGAATGGCTACAATCCTATAAGTCACTTGTGAGGAAGATAACTTGGTGTGCTTCCCCACCACTTTTGCCAACAAAGCCATTGAATGATATGATATAAATTTGAAACTTTGAGATGTGGGATGAGTTGAAGGTTGCATTCTTGAAGAGGTTCTCACACAAATTCAACATAGAAGACATATTGTTAAAGCTCAAATTGCATCTGAAAATAAGGGTGAATCATTGTATGACTTTGTAGCACAAATGAGGATGCTAACCAACCATCTTGACAATGTTCAAGATGAAATTCATGGGTCCTATGAATGATTAAACTCACTCAAGAGGAAAAGCTACACAACATGGAGATTAAGTACCCAACAAGGACATATGACGATTTGCTCAACAAATTGATTGCACTACAAAATAAGAACACAGATTCCCAAAAAGAAAAAGAAGATCCTAGTCCGAGACACGGATACCGAAAAAGACACAGAAGGAGAAGTGGTGGGAAAAAGGACCTAAGGATTAAAAAGACGAAGCCCAGGAAGCTTTTGATGGGAATTCAAGGCAACCCAAAAAAAAGGAGAGACCTAGTTCCACAAGTGCAACACAGCAAATGCGTGTCGATCAGTAGTAGGTACTCCAACATATGCAATTGTTTAGGCCACACGACTAAAGACTGTTTGCTGAACAAGCCTGAACAAATGACACACATCCACCAAGTGAAGCAAGAGACAAAGAAAATCTACCCAAGGTCAAAGACCAAAGAGCAATCATGTGGCATCTACTTCTATGGCAAGGAAGGTACCAAAAGAGTGAATGACGACTGTGGAAAAAGCAAATAGCATGTTATAAAAGGCATAGACCAAAGTAACCACACACCCTATGAGGGTGTTGTATTGACAAAGGTAGATTTGACGGTGGTCACAAGATCACAATGATCACCCATGGAGATTTTGTTAAATTTTCACATTCACATTAATGTGTCGTTCAGATCATGTTTGTCTAAAATAGCATGAAAATAATTTTATCATGTTAGTAAATTGAAAATTTCACTGATGAACTGGATAAAGTATACTAGCAATAATAGCCATTATACTATCGGTAATAGGAGTGATATTGATGGTAATAGTTATGATACCGGTGGGCCTCTGAGTATCATCAATAATAGTCTATATACCACTAGTATCATAACTAAATATAGCCTATATACCACCAGTATCATAACCAATATCAATGGTAATTTTAACAGGTTTTCTTGCCTATTTTTCCCTCATAAAAGTCTTGTGAGAGCCACGAGCACTCTTCATTTGGCAAAATTGTAGTCCATATCTCTTGAGGTAAGGTGAACCACATATAAGCTATGAATGCGAAGGAGATTATGTGAGGTATATAAATTTCTAAGAGGTTCTTTGAGCTAGTTTTTTGAATTGGAATCCTAGAATATCTTGTCTTTAAATTCATGTCAGGTGCCAATTATATCTGGAGATATTGTATTGATATGTATCTATGCTTTTGGGATTTCTATTTGAAAAGCTATTAGATGAAGATGAGAAACAGATGCCTACGTATTAGAAGCATGATGAGAAAATGAGCTTCAAGCACGAGGAAAGATGTTACAAATACAACTATCGCACGTCTCACTTGCTAAATTTCCTAAGAATGGCTATAATCCTATAAGTCACTTGTGAGGAAGAGTACTTGGTGTACTTCCCCACCAATTTTGCCAACAAATCCATTGAATGATATGATATGAATGGCAACTTTGAGATGTGGTATGAGTTGAAGGTTTGCAACAACACTTCCTTTCTCCATCTCCATCACCGCATCTTCTCTTGTAAGCTCTTCTTTTTCCCAAGAGCAACATCCAGCAGCACATCTATAGGGGTATGCCACAATCCATGTGCTAAAGTGGTGGTCATTCAAGTAGTGGGCATATTGGGTAGTGAATCCCAACTGGGGAGAAGCGTTTTAAAGATTTGAAATGCACACAAAGTGTGGAGAAGCTACGCATAAATGCCCAAAGAGAAAGTCCACAACTCGCCTACTACTACTCTAGACTTTGACAGAGGGGTTGAAGTGTGTCTATGCTGAGCTCCATCAGGTTCCTCCTTTTGCTGTTGCTTCGTGAGTTCTCATGCAGGTGCTGCCCTCTCAGCTTTCAACTTTTTGTGCATATCCTAGAGACTCACCCTGCTTAGCTCGTAGTGCACACACTACTCTTTCTCTCAATCACTTAGACTCCTCCTTGATTTGGGCATCAAGTGGAAGAGGGTGATAGGAGGAGTCAAGGACAACGACGACTCTGAGAAGAGAGTGAAGGGAGGAGTCAGGAACGGTAGCACCTCTAGGAGGAGTCAAGGACTTCACAGGCTGACACATGGCAGCACACAGACTGACTAGCGGTAGAGGTAGAACAGTCGAGGGGAGGCTGACACATTTGGACCCTAGTGGCAGAACCGTCTGACACATCATAGCACCATCAAGCCTGAATGATGTGGCAAAGATGCATTGGATGATGTGGCGATGCGAGGCGCGAGGGCACTAAATGCAAGAGCAGACTGAGTGGGCAAGGCAAATGGAGGAACCACGTGGTAGACAGGAGCCAGGTCCGGGTCCACTGACTCTAGCACAGTGTCTAGACTGGCAGAGGCAACGAGCAGAGCACTGACACGTGGCGACAACCAACAGGGAGCAAAGGCCATCAAATCCATGGCATCCAGA
>NC_141615.1:26951737-26954237 GCF_047967505.1 Dipteris shenzhenensis
GAGAGAGAGAGAACAAGTGACAGAGAGAGAGAGATAGGGAGAGGAGAGATTAGACGGGAGAAGATAGAGAGAAGAGGGCAAAGAGAGCAAACTGTGAGAGCTGCACAAAGATTGCCATGTAGCAAAGAGCTGACTGGACCACACCAACTGGCACACGGGCAAAGACTGACATGAGGGAGAGGGAGAGAAGTGAGAGAGACAAGCGAGGGGGGGAGAGAGAGAGAGAGAGAGAGAGAGAGAGAGAGAGAGAGAGCATAAACTACATATAATGGTTGACAGGCAGAAGGGCCCCACAATTGACATGGCGTAGTGATACACACACACACACACACACATATAAATATAGAAATAATATATATATAATTTATATTTAAATAAAAAAGCATATATATTTTACTTAATTATATATTGGCATATTTATACGAACAAAAATATGTATATTTATATATAAATATAATTTTTAATATGTGTTTTAGTATATATATATATATATAAACAACTATATATATGCATATATATTTACATATTTTATCTTTATTATTATATTCACATATGTAATATTTATATATTTATATTTATTTAGATAAACCAAAACACACACACACACACACATAGATGCAGCAATGGCCACGCGGTAAACGGTGTGGTGTACTCAACACTATCTAGCTATTGGATGTACCAAATGTAATAGTTGGCAAGTAGGAGGGCCCGACAACCGACGTGGCATTGTTATACATACACACACATATAATATATAAATAATATACACTTTTTCCTTTTGTGAAGAAACATACACACACACACACACACACACACATAAATTTTTACATTTGGATTTATATCTCTTATATTTGTATATATCTTATATATCCATTTGGGAAGGAGCAAATGCACGAAAGAGGTTTAGGGAACTTCAGAGGAGGGTTGTGTAGGTTTAGAGCGAGAGGAGGGTTGTAACACCCGGTGGTCATGGGTGATAGTTGAGCTCAGACTATGACCACATGGTAGTGTGGACACACACACACACATACGTGCACACACATAGAGAAACTAAGTGAGAAGATAGAGAGAGAGACTGTGTGTGTTTATAAAACATTTATTTATATTTTAGTATTTTGTGTTTTGTGTGTGTGTGTTTAGAAGTTTGGTTTAATGAAAGACAACTGAAAATTCTTGATTATTTGTGTGTGTGTGTATGTTTTTCACAAATTTCCTTAAAATTCCTCAAAGTTTGAGATTTATAAATAAAACCTTAAATTTTATTAAAGGAAATCTATGATCGTAACTTTGAGACCCAACAGAGTGGATCTCTAGCCCGTCGTAGACGCGTCAGGTTACTCATGAGACTAGAAAGAATGAAGACTTTGCAGGTTGTGAATACACACACTATGAGAAGCATACAAAGAAGATATGTTTACATTGTGAATCGATGAATGGTGTCGGATTAATATCCAGTGTATCAAATTTTTTGAAACCACCTAGGTGATGCAACAAATACAACAAAAATTAGATTATTGGAAGTTATCCACATGGCCGGCTACTAATTGTACAATCTATCATCATGGCTTACACACAATTTCATTTGCTAATTATAGCATGGGACATGAAGTCTTAGGATTCTTAGCCTGCCTCCGGAAGGGTTAAGGGAAGGTTGGTGCAATTGCTAAGGTAAATTAGGTGTTTTTGGGATTTTTTTGTCAATTCCAGGTGTAAAATTATCAGTGGTCCATCGTTTCTCCATATTTTTTTGGCTGCCACGTCGCAAATCGTGATTTGGCCATCAAATTTCTTTAAGTAGTCTTAATTCTATTCAGACTCTCTTCTTCATAGTCCACCTCTCACACCGTTCTGGCGAGCATGGCACTGTTACTACGTGAACATGATTCCAAACTTCGCCGATCTTTGCAACTGTGGCAGCGTATCTCCTTGACGAGTATTCTCCTTTGGAATTTGTGCAGCTGATTTGATCCTCTCATTCACTCACAGATTTTGTACAAGGATAGGCTATAGCTTATACTGGGATAGGCTGTACTGCATGAAATGCTATAAATTAGGTTCTTCGTCCCTCATCAAATTAGCTTGTGTTGTCTTTCTTTCGTACACTATGCCTGAGAACGACCACTTACCTGCGGCAATGGACATGGAGAGCAACTTGTTTGGGAAAGGTAACGCGTCTGGTTCGATTGTTTCAATCAACTTCAGCTTGCGCTTCCTCTTTTTCTATCACACTTCATAATCTTGTTGTTTGTTTGTAGAACTAGAAAAATGGTACGGGAAGAAGATTTTGGTTGAAGAAGAAGGTGAAACTGACAATCTGTCTGGTGCGTGCATATTGATGGCCGTTCTTCCCCCCTCATTGATTTTGGTTTGCAGGTTCATCCTTCATGCTCTATTGTATGTTTGCATGCAGATGGAGCTACTTCTGCAAAGATGGATGTTCAATTCGATGCTCCTTGCGTAACGCCTGTCTCGACAGAGACAGAGACAAAGACAGAGAGAG